>NC_056745.1:21090561-21390561 GCF_019279795.1 Protopterus annectens
CATTACTACAGCTGTTTTACTTATGTGTGATTGTACATTACTACAGCTGTTTTACTTACGTGTGATTGTACATTACTACAGCTGTTTTACTTATATGTGATTGTACATTACTACAGCTGTTTTACTTATGTGTGATTGTACATTACTACAGCTGTTTTACTTATGTGTGATTGTACATTACTACAGCTGTTTTACTTGTGTGATTGTACATTACTACAGCTGTTTTACTTGTGTGATCATACATTGCTTGATGTGTGATCGTATATTGCTACAGCTATTTTACTTGTGTGATCATACATTACTAGAGCCGTTTTAATTATGTGTGATTGTACATTACTACAGCTGTTTTACTTATGTGTGATTGTACATCACTACAGCTGTTTTACTTGTGTGATTGTACATTACTACAGCTGTTTTACTTGTGTGTGATTGTACATTACTACAGCTGTTTTACTTATGTGTGATTGTACATTGCTTGATGTGTGATCGTACATTGCTACAGCTATTTTACTTGTGTGATCATACATTACTAGAGCCGTTTTACTTATGTGTGATTGTCATTACTACAGCTGTTTTACTTATGTGTGATTGTACATTACTACAGCTGTTTTACTTATGTGTGATTGTACATTACTACAGCTGTTTTACTTATGTGTGATTGTACATTACTACAGCTGTTTTACTTACGTGTGATTGTACATTACTACAGCTGTTTTACTTATGTGATTGTACATTACTACAGCTGTTTTACTTATGTGTGATTGTACATTACTACAGCTGTTTTACTTATGTGTGATTGTACATTACTATAGCTGTTTTACTTTTGTGATTGTACATTACTACAGCTGTTTTACTTATGTGTGATTGTACATTACTACAGCTGTTTTACTTATGTGTGATTGTACATTACTACAGCTGTTTTACTTATGTGTGATTGTACATTACTACAGCTGTTTTACTTATGTGTGATTGTACATTACTACAGCTGTTTTACTTGTGTGATTGTACATTACTACAGCTGTTTTACTTGTGTGATCATACATTGCTTGATGTGTGATCGTACATTGCTACAGCTATTTTACTTGTGTGATCATACATTACTAGAGCCGTTTTACTTATGTGTGATTGTACATTACTACAGCTGTTTTACTTATGTGTGATTGTACATTACTACAGCTGTTTTACTTATGTGTGATTGTACATTACTACAGCTGTTTTACTTATGTGTGATTGTACATTACTACAGCTGTTTTACTTATGTGTGATTGTACATTCCTACAGCTGTTTTACTTATGTGTGATTGTACATTACTACAGCTGTTTTACTTGTGTGATTGTACATTGCTTGATGTGTGATCGTACATTGCTACAGCTATTTTACTTGTGTGATCATACATTACTAGAGCCGTTTTACTTATGTGTGATTGTACATTACTACAGCTGTTTTACTTGTGTGATTGTACATTACTACAGCTGTTTTACTTATGTGTGATTGTATATTGCTTGATGTGTGATCGTACATTGCTACAGCTATTTTACTTGTGTGATCATACATTACTAGAGCCGTTTTACTTATGTGTGATTGTACATTACTACAGCTGTTTTACTTGTGTGATTGTACATTACTACAGCTGTTTTACTTATGTGTGATTGTACATTACTACAGCTGTTTTACTTATGTGTGATTGTACATTACTACAGCTGTTTTACTTATGTGTGATTGTACATTACTACAGCTGTTTTACTTGTGTGATTGTACATTACTACAGCTGTTTTACTTATGTGTGATTGTACATTACTACAGCTGTTTTACTTATGTGTGATTGTACATTACTACAGCTGTTTTACTTATGTGTGATTGCACATTACTACAGCTGTTTTACTTATGTGTGATTGTACATTACTACAGCTGTTTTACTTGTGTGATTGTACATTACTACAGCTGTTTTACTTATGTGTGATTGTACATTACTACAGCTGTTTTACTTGTGTGATTGTACATTACTACAGCTGTTTTACTTGTGTGATTGTACATTACTACAGCTGTTTTACTTGTGTGATCATACATTGCTTGATGTGTGATCGTACATTGCTACAGCTATTTTACTTGTGTGATCATACATTACTAGAGCCATTTTACTTATGTGTGATTGTACATTACTACAGCTGTTTTACTTGTGTGATTGTACATTACTACAGCTGTTTTACTTATGTGTGATTGTACATTACTACAGCTGTTTTACTTGTGTGATTGTACATTACTACAGCTGTTTTACTTATGTGTGATTGTACATTACTACAGCTGTTTTACTTATGTGTGATTGTACATTACTACAGCTGTTTTACTTATGTGTGATTGTACATTACTACAGCTGTTTTACTTGTGTGATTGTACATTACTACAGCTGTTTTACTTATGTGTGATTGTACATTACTACAGCTGTTTTACTTGTGTGATTGTACATTACTACAGCTGTTTTACTTATGTGTGATTGTACATTACTACAGCTGTTTTACTTATGTGTGATTGTATATTACTACAGCTGTTTTACTTATGTGTGATTGTACATTACTACAGCTGTTTTACTTGTGTGATCATACGTTGCTTGATGTGTGATCGTACATTGCTACAGCTATTTTACTTGTGTGATCATACATTACTAGAGCCGTTTTACTTATGTGTGATTGTACATTACTACATCTGTTTACATATGTGGGTCCTTTATAAGTAAGCTTCTGATTCAGGAACTTGCAGTTTGATCTTAAATGCTATAGCATGTTTTTGAGTAATATTTTAGTTACATTTCTCCTCTTTTCCTTTGTGCAGGATACAACATCCCAAAGGATGAACTGTTGCTACTAATTGGAAAACATGACAAACTTGTAGCTGAATCTTTGGAAGGAGCATACACCCTACCTCGTATGAGTGTGTGTGATGATCCCACTTGCAGTACGTAGATGGCTGGTATCTTCTCATTGTGTCTGTTCAATTTGCACACAAAACATTATTTAGATAGAAGTAAAAAACAATGTTTTTAACACAACAATCTTGCAAAACTTGTATAGTAATAAACAGAAAATTCTTGTTTTACATGCGCACACACACACACACACACACACACACACACACACACACACACACACACACACACACACACACACACACTGTAGACATTACCATGTAATGTCTGATATGGAGATCAGACGCAACCAGTGTAATGTCTGATATGGAGATCAGACGCAACCAGTGTAATGTCTGGTACACAGCATGGATTATGAATTGGTTTGAGTTTCGCTGCGACTGACAGTAAATTAAGGAACTGGTCAGAGACATGGGGTAGCAACTTCTAACCTCTTGTTATAATCATCATATATTTAAGATTTTGCAACTTCATTAACTGATATTTTAATAATTAGTTTGTATGTAAATGCCGAGACACTAATTATAGACCAGTTAGTCATGCTCCCATCTCCAAACGTTTATAAGATGGATTCTGTAGGGTACGCTGGTATAGTTCCTAGGGAATTTTCTTACATAGGGCACAATGATTGCCTTAATACAAAAGATGTTTTAAACTTGCTCTGTTACTTTACTGAGTCATTGCGAAGGTGAACAATGGAGAGACATTTGTACGTAGTGAATGAGAATGTCCAAAAGGCCTCTGATACTGCATCTTGTAGTAAGTTGAAAAAATGTAAGGACATTATTTTGGTTTTAAAAATGGATGTACAGATAGGAAACTAATTCAAAGCAGAGGTATTAGCCTTGGGGCTCTATGTGGGAAAGCATTTAAGTAGTATGAAGGAGCAGGGTTCTGTGCTGGGAACAATCCTTTGCAACAAGTTTGTGTTGGAGAACGCATAGGTGTAGAACTGTGAGGTTATCTTGTTTGCTGATAATACCAGGATTTTTGTAGTGGTAACAGAAGTAGATTTACCAGTGGATAGAGACTAGCAAGGTAGTTGCAGAGGCAGCAGCTTGATTTTACTTGTAATGTTTGATGGACGGAATGCAAGGAAAATATGCATCTTTGGAGTTTGGGGTTTTGGAGGACAGAGAGGAAAAGTTAATGGAGGGGCCATTAGCATCCCACTGTGAATCATGCAGTGGTTTATGAAAGGGGAGTGACAATGGCCAGAAGAATAACAGTGCCATAATTTGAGGATGGCAAGGAAGAAACTTGCACAATTGTCGTAATATGTGAACAGTGGAAGAAAAAAGAAGTTTCTGCGCTTTTACTATTTAAAAAATCCTTCATGTACAATTGAGACATAATTTCACCTTAAAGAATATTTTAATCCCCTGTAGCAATCTCTGTGTAGCAGAGTTCCAACCTTATTGATATACGCAGTTAGATCCTGTACCTACCAGACATCTAAAGCAGTTGAAGCAAATTTTTGAAATTCTAAATTGTTCTGTTTAACAGAAAACCAGCAGGATCAGTGAATATAAGCCTTCAGCTCTGAGCTATACCTCAAACAGTAAAGTGCATACTCCACATTGTATGTAAATCATCCCCCATCTGACTATCAACTTATTGTACTCTGAGACAAAAATATACAAAAGTTGATAAGAGAAACCATAGTAACCATTTTGTGAAACATCTGCTTGCTTTCAGTTCACACTCTTACTACTTTAAGAATTTCACAGTCTTTGTAATGTAGTTTAGCTGGCTGAGGGTGTGTTAATGCAACCACTATCACCTGTATCGGTAATAGTACTATAATGCGTGCATTTAACTCCAACATCCGGGGGCCATTATTGAGAAATTTTGCATTTGTCTTTTATTTGTTGAACTTTTGTTGTCAACAAAGCTGTCAGCTCCCTCATCAGAGGTACAACTATAGACTTCCAGTGTCTACTATTCATTTTTTGGCTAGTAGAAATAATAAAACATTTTGCATGTTGATTACAGTCTTTATCTTCTGTGGGAATTAAAATCATGTATTCCTAATACCTGCTTTGCAATTTGTTGGATTTCATGTTTAAATCTTTTCAAATTTGGGCAAAGCTAAATGGCATATACCCCTCCTCTGTCTGTCCTGTATTATATGTCCAGCAGTTAGTTTTGAACAACCTTTCCCATCGATTCTTTGTTGTAGTCATAGACGATCTTCTCATTACGGGTCACTCTGACTTGAACTAAGGACCTTCCCATCATTTAATCACCCTTGTGTCCTTAATTAAGTTTTTCACTTCTAGATCAAAATGTTTTGGCATTTTACACAATTTACTGTTTTAATTTTCCCTTCTATTAGTGAATGACTAAGTCACACATTTGGTGATAACTGGAATCTACCTTGTGCTTTCTGCCAGATTAGTACAGAATCACCATCTAATATCTGATACCAATACCTCACTGTGCCTTGGGAATGTGTGTGTCTCCAAAACAGGAATTTGCACCTGCTTATCCACCCTAGTGCCTCCTGCACAAACCCACACTGATCATTGTGAATCAAATCAGGCAGTATAGCTGACACCTATTTTCCCATTACATCGATAACCACCTTGTAATTATGTTTTAACACAGATGTGAGTCATGAGGAGGGTGGAAGAAGAGCATTCTTACACCCATTTGATATGACTGACATCACTGTCCCTCACCTGGGGTCTGATGGTCTATGACTTTCAGTTGTTTAATTTATTAGCTTTGCCAAAAGCTTACATACAGTTGCATCCAGTAGTTTCCATATCACTATATGTTTGCCATTAGTCCCTGGTGGCTTATTTGCTGTTTGTGACTTCAAAGCTTCTTTCACTTCCTCTTGAGATATGGGACAGATCAGATCCCTAGCCCTGGTACTATATTAACTTAGGTAAATTTGTCTTTTTAAGGACTTCTGCAATCCTTAGTAAATGCACTAGGTTCTCCTCTTCTGTATAGAAGGACATGTCAAAGTCCATTAACACCACAAGTATTTCAGCAGGTCCTTTGGGTATTCTGCTGGTAGTAGGAGCTTGAGTCTATATACTGGTCTTTTTTTTTAGTACTCTGGGTGTATTAAAATGAACACTTTTAAGAGCCACTGTGTGAAAATGTTTCTTGACATATTTAAGTTAGGTTCCTCATGTGGTAGCAGGTCCCCACACCTTAACTTCAGTCTTCTTATCTCATCCCACGCCAGTTTACACTTAGCTGTTTCTATTGCCCTTTGTTGTTTTGTACATTGGATAACTCTTTTCTTGAACTCACATTTGAATAAATCCCTATTCTTCCCATCTTTTACTGACAATCCCTGGAGGAGGGTCTGCAGGGTGTCTTTTACACAATTATTGAATCTTTCTTTTACTCCAAAGTAAATATGAGGGGAAAAACAACCCATTTTCTACCCTTCAGATAGAAGGCACATACTGCCAGTCTAATTCCATATCTTTGTAATTTCAGGTGTTTCGTATTATCAAGGTGAGTCTCCTGTAGTGCTGTCATCATGGGCATGTTAAGATGAGTCTCCTATAGTGCTGTCATCATGGCCATCTATGTTTTTATGGCCACCAATACCCTTTTCCTTTTTACTGGACTAGTACATCTGTTTACGTTTCACCTAAAAGTTGACAGTTTGCCCATCTTACTGTTATACATTTTCAAACAAACCTATCTGGATTGCCTTCAGCAACAGCCCTCACAAGTCCTTGCAGTTCTCAGTAACCTATAAATGGCCTGGCCTCAGATTTTATTAAATTCACAATTACTTTTCATGACTGGCCCCCAGACAGCCTACCAAATTTAATTTTATTGATTGTTCTGTAACATCCTTTAGCTCCCTCACCCACCTTAGCATGAAGTTAGTAGTTTGCATTAACTATTAATTATATTTCCAGATATTAAGTATCATTACATTGCAAGCAATTATGAGTAGTGGGGTGATAGGGTACCACTGCCACCGTTGTGAGCTCAAGGGGACAGGATGCCACCACTTATGTTGTCAGTCACTAGTAGGGTTTGAATTCCACCAGCTGAAGTGAAGGAAAAGCAGGAAAGTGTGCACAAGTCTATCTCAATAATAATTTGTAAGCTACAGTCTGTCCCCAAGAACATAAAAGGAATATGCACATCTCTCCTGGATATGAGCTTCCACAAATTGAACATTTGCCATTTACAGAGCTGGGTGTTTGGCCAAACACTCTCAGAACCTTCCACCATTCTCTCTTTGAACCAGTGTCGTCCAGTGTTCATTTTATCCATGAAACTGCCCTTCACACATGGTATTATTTACAGACACACACACACACACACACACACACACACACACACACACACACACACACACACACACACACACACACACACACACACACCTCCTAGTGAAAGCTGACAGACTCCTCCAGTTCCCCATAGTTTTCTTCCTGGCATGATAGTTCTACCACAAGTCTGAGTTAGGACCAGAGACCCCCGTTACATAGTTGCTCTAAATCAAGTCAAATAATGAAGTACACCAGTTAGCATTTTAATGGGAAATATGTGCCATAGAGTGTTTTAACAGTTTAAATGTTTACCCTCTTCTCAGATAATAAAGTTGATTTATTAAACAATACAGAAAATGGTGCAATTACAAAATAAAACACATATAGTTTGTTACACAAACAGAAATAAAAAAAGCAATAAAAATAGACAGGCTATATATAGAAAAAGCTAAGCTCCAGATAGCTGTTTCTTTGCTAAAACTTGCAACAGAAATATTATCCTTAATGGTTATAAATGAATAATTAGTACTTACAGACAGTTTTACGCAAACAAGACAGGGAGCTGGATTTGATAAACCCTACATGGTTCGGTCATGTCAATTATGTGCACATGGTAATGCTCAGATTTGTACTCAGTAAACGGCTCTAATGACGTTTAGAGCCATGCAACCCAGTAAACATCTTGGCATGCTAATTAGTTCATAAGCAGCTCAATTATATTGCTAATCAACCAGTCCAAGATGGAAGAGCTATTCAGAAAGTTATAATGGAATCCGGTGCATTCCATGTAGCCATCTGCCCTGTACTTCCAAAACCTTTTGGAATAAAGCCACAGAAACTGCACAGGAAATAGAGAATGTTAAGGGCTGCTGCTGCTCTTCTGCATGTGTATGTGCAGCAGGCTCAAGTGTCTAACGCTGCTGCTGCTCATCTGCATGTGTATGTGCAGCAGGCTCAAGTGTCTAACGCTGCTGCTGCTCATCTGCATGTGTATGTGCAGCAGGCTCAAGTGTCTAATGCTGCTGCTGCTCGTCTGCATGTGTATGTGCAGCAGGCTTAAGTGTCTAATACTGCTGCTGCTCGTCTGCATGTGTATGTGCAGCAGGCTCAAGTGTCTAATGCTGCTGCTGCTCGTCTGCATGTGTATGTGCAGCAGGCTCAAGTGTCTAATGCTGCTGCTGCTTGTCTGCATGTGTATGTGCAGCAGGCTCAAGTGTCTAATGCTGCTGCTGCTCGTCTGCATGTGTATGTGCAGCAGGCTCAAGTGTCTAATGCTGCTGCTGCTCGTCTGCATGTGTATGTGCAGCAGGCTCAAGTGTCTAATGCTGCTGCTGCTCGTCTGCATGTGTATGTGCAGCAGGCTCAAGTGTCTAATGCTGCTGCTGCTCTTCTGCATGTGTATGTGCAGCAGTCTCAAGTTTTCAATGCTTCTACTGCTCTTCTGCATGTGTATGTGCAGCAGGCTCAAGTGTCTAATGCTGCTGCTGCTCGTCTGCATGTGTATGTGCAGCAGGCTCAAGTGTCTAATGCTGCTGCTGCTCGTCTGCATGTGTATGTGCAGCAGGCTCAAGTGTCTAATGCTGCTGCTGCTCTTCTGCATGTGTATGTGCAGCAGGCTCAAGTGTCTAATGCTGCTGCTGCTGCTCGTCTGCATGTTTATGTGCAGCAGGCTCAAGTGTCTAATGCTGCTGCTGCTCTTCTGCATGTGTATGTGCAGCAGGCTCAAGTGTCTAATGCTGCTGCTGCTCTGCATGTGTATGTGCAGCAGGCTCAAGTGTCTAATGCTGCTGCTGCTGCTCTTCTGCATGTGTATGTGCAGCAGGCTCAAGTGTCTAATGCTGCTGCTGCTCGTCTGCATGTGTATGTGCAGCAGGCTCAAGTGTCTAATGCTGCTGCTGCTCTTCTGCATGTGTATGTGCAGCAGGCTCAAGTGTCTAATGCTGCTGCTGCTCGTCTGCATGTGTATGTGCAGCAGGCTCAAGTGTCTAATGCTGCTGCTGCTCGTCTGCATGTGTATGTGCAGCAGGCTCAAGTGTCTAATGCTGCTGCTGCTCGTCTGCATGTGTATGTGCAGCAGGCTCAAGTGTCTAATGCTGCTGCTCGTCTGCATGTGTATGTGCAGCAGGCTCAAGTGTCTAATGCTGCTGCTGCTCGTCTGCATGTGTATGTGCAGCAGGCTCAAGTGTCTAATGCTGCTGCTGATAGACCTAGGCCAAGAGGGAGAAGGGTATTTAGACCCTGTTTAACTTTCCATGGTCTGCATGAAGTGGACATAGAGTGCTACAGTGTGACTAGAGACACACTCCAGGAACTCTGAAATCTCTGTCATCTTCACCTGAGACCAAGGGCAAACTGAGGGGAACAATACTTGTGGAGACCAAGGGATGTGTAGCACTTAGAATTTTAACTGTAGAAACCTTTTAGAGACCCACAGAGGACATTCTGGGGTTATCACAGCCATCAGCATTCAGGATTCTACACCAAATCCTGAATGCTGTGCTACAGTATGGCAGTGACTGTATATATTTCCCCTCTCCCACTGAGGGCAGAGCTAAAGCTATGCAGAAGCTCTACCTTGTAGCACACTTCCCTGAAGTCTTGAGTGCAGTAGACTGCACCCACACTGAAATCAAATCACCACCCAGGGAACAGGAAAGGGTCTACTTCAACAGAAAGGGGTTCCACTCCAGTAACTGTTGGGTCATGTGTAATGCTAGAGGAATCATCCTGAATGTGTGTGCTGGCAACCCCAGCAGTTACCACAACTCCCACACCTGGTGGGAGACAGTTATGCACATCAGATTGTGCCATATCTAGTACTCTAACCATAGCCTTGGAGGCCATAGTGGAATGTACCCGTGCTTCCTTGATGGCCCTATACATACTTCACGTGACACTTAATAACATACCAGGATCAGGTGGAGGGCAGACAACAGGCCTTCTCCGAGCACCTCTACCAACCCTCTTGTGTGGCACCTCACCCACACTTTGTCTAATACCAGAGTCAGTGTTGTGTAGGTTGCCCTGGGACATCTGAGAAGTCTACGATCACGATTAGCCACATGTACAACCCCTCTTGCATTGGATGGAAAACACAGTACAGTTGTCTCCAATACCATGTGAAATTGCAAAAGCAAATAGTAACAGCATACTGTGCTGTAAGCATAAGCTTCCCATGTCACAAGTGTAAGGCAGTGCAAGAACTTCCTGTGCCTACAGTGAAGTATAAGCAGTGCATACAGATGAACACCCCTAGTTTTCTACTGACTATATAAATATATTCCTAATGTTAGAATGCAAATGTAGTAGAATAAGAGAAACATAATTTGGCAAAATGTATGTTTCTTTGCAGAAGAATCTGCTTCATAGAAATAGCAGTCACAATCTTCTCTCTCTCAAAATAATCTCCTCACCTTCAAGTACCCTAGCTACATGGTTACCATTTAGTGTAGATCCAGCACTCTGAAGATGCAAATGAGGAGTGAACTCATTAGAATTGCTGAATACCAAACTTTTGACTTTGTGTAGCAGATGTAAACATTGTATAGCCTCTACACTATTGTTAGGTGCTAATGGCTTGCAACTGTGAATGATTACTGTGACTGAAGCAAAACAGAGTAATGTACAGACACCTTTCACTGAATTGAGTATGTCAGTGAGGATACACTTTGTGGAACTAACTGCAGAGTGCATTTGAGCAAAACCAAGCACCCCACATGTATATTTCTTTGGCATAACAGCACTGGTTTTCAGCCTTTGCTAAAAAGGGTTGTTCACTGTGATGTATTTTATCACACCTTGAAAGAAAAATGAGAGCATATGCACTAGAGATTGCGTGTCAGATAGTAAAGCAGAGATAAGGGAAGGATTCCCAGTACACAAAGTGAAGGCAGAGCTGCAGTTTTGCAAACATATTCATAAATATTGTGTGATCTCTTGTTCCACTAAATGTTATCTATGCATGTACAATCTACTGAGAATGTCCAACTGTATGAACTGTTTAATGCTGGATATTTGAAATGTGAAGTGCTTCTGTGCACCTTATGTGATTTATATTACAAAGCTGTATCTGTGGCAAAGACAGATAACTCACAACAACTGTGTTGTAGAAGTGCAGTACTCTGGTACTAATCCAGAGCTGTCTAATTTTTTAACCTTTGTTTTCCTTTTTACCTTTGATTTATTTATTTATTGTTTTGCCTTTACCACATGTGTGGCACGCAGCATAGCACAAACATGGTTCACTGCTTAAGAAAAAGTGAAAAAATTAATTTCATTCACCTTCTAAAGCACAAACATGCTTAGCAGCATTGCACAGCAGGCAGCACCCATTTATAACTAAAACAGAATGTATAGTGAGGTATGTATCATAACTCTAAAAACTCTATTACTAAAGTTATGCAGGTCTATCTGTTTCCAATATGTTGTCAGGTATTAGATGTTCTTCATGTTTCACTGTTGCAGTCATTACATTTGGGTAATCTGCTGGCAGGTTGCCCTCAGTCGGCCTGATTAACAAAGTCTTGGGTCCTACGTCGGTTGCTGTCCCTTCTTCCATGACGTCAGGTCGTCAGGGGTATAAAGCATGCAGCCGACACCATTACATCATTTTTTCTTGTCGTGCGGTACCCAAAGCAGAAGCAGTTTGCAAGTGCCGGTCGGCCGACTCCTGAAATTTTCGTTTTTGAGTTTCAGATCCAAAGTCTTCAACTAAAAAGCTAAGTACCCCATTGGAGAAACTTTTTCTTGCTCATAAAAGTTAATAATTGTATTACTTGTGGAAAGCAAATACCTCATAAGGATTTTTATTTGTACTGTATTCCTTGCCTAGGCCCTGACCACAACGTACCTTGTTGTCGGTTTTGTGCTTTATTTAATCAGTGCACTATCAAACGTCGGTACATTTTTGCTTCTAAATACTTTGGCTCACGCTTTAATTATCCAGAAATGTCATCGGTTAGCAATCCAACTACCGGAATACCTAAAAAAATGCAAAGAAAAAGACAGAGACAGGCTGTTGAGGTCCAAAACTGCCGACGATGCTTCTCCTAAGCCAGTCACCAGTTCGCTGGTACTCGGTGAGGCGTTTTCGCAGCCCCAGATACCCGCTACTTCTGATTCGCAGGCCTCTACTGAGACCCATTCGGAGTCCGGTATGCCGCAAGATACTTCAGTTATGGAACCCACGGATGTCTCTACCTTGGATAGGTCCAGAGCCGCTGTGCAGGCACGGCTTCTGAGGGTGTTTTCAGGCCTACAGATTTGTATATTGGACCGACGCCATCTTCATAACTAAGGCCAAAATCTCGACCTATGCCTAAAAAAACAATGCCTGGGCCACGTGTGCAGGCCTCTATGCCTAAAAACGATGCCTGGGCCATGTGTGTAGGCCCCTATGCCCAAAAACAAATGATCAAAATGGCTGAAGATTTAATTACTCTGATCAGGGGTAGCCACACCCCCCTTCTAAGAGGCCTAGGCAAGACATTGATTATGAATCTTCTGAACAGGATTCTATTTCTTCTGACTCTTCTAATGAACAGGAATTGTCTATACCTACTTATGAGGACTCTGATGTGGAGGATTTCATTCCTTGTGCTTCTCCCCCTGAGGATTTTTGTTTTGGGGAAACTTTACATACCCTAAGGGAACATTTCCACTGGGAAAGTCAGGAGTTTTCTGAATCTAAAAAGAGATTTAGGGATTTTCTTCTTCTCCCTCAGAATAGGCCTTTTTCTATACCTCCTGTTCTAGACATTGTTGATGATGTTTTTTCAGAATCTAGTATAGCTCCTGATTCTCTGCCTCCAGCTCCTTCTAAGCCAGGCAGATACTACAGGGTTCCTGACTCCCATAAATTCCTTTTCAAAAATCATGTTGCAGATCCTGAAACCATTTCTCAGGGTCCCAAGGGCATTAAGGCTTCTACTGCTAAATTCCTACCCCTTCTGATAGAGATTCCAGGGCGTTGGATAGATGGGGTAGGAAGGTTTACACTTCTGCAACCTTGGCAATCGGGGCGTTAAACTGTCAATTTCATATGCTAAAATATCAACAGCATATCATGGGACTGCTAAAACAGAAATGATGTTGATTTCTGATTGTGTGGAAAATAAAGATTAACAGGATTTATTGCATTCAGCTGAACAAGTTGGGAAACATACTTTGCAATGTGGTTTTGATTCTTTGGAGGCCTCTTGCAGGGCTGCTGTAACTGGGTTTGTGCTAAGAAGGCATGCTTGGCTCAAAGAACAAAATCTGCCTGATCGTGTAAGTTTTAGATGCTCCTTTACAACAGGACCGTCTCTTTGGTAATAAGGCTGAAGAAGTTCTAAAAAAGATGGAAGATGAAGCTAAATCTATGCAAACTGTGAAAGATTTCTTACAAGTGCAACCTCCAAGATTTAGTAGGCACTGGCCTACTAAGAACTGGTCCTTTCCAGTCCCTTCAAGAGCCACTCAAGCCAAACCCAGACATTCCAAAAGCTCCAGGTTTCAGTCCCAAGGGACTTTTAGAACAAAACAATGGGGTGCCTCCTCTTCCAAATCTGAAAACAACAAGACACCTCTCTATGGTAAGCAGTCTCAATGACTTCCCTTTACACTTACCAAGCACTTATCTTTTAGCCGCCCCTTTGGGGGGAAAACTGGCTCTTCATACAAGAAACTGGCAACTTATAACCCAGGACAAATGGGTTTTAAATATAGTATCCCAGAGATACAGATTTCATTTCCACACATTGCCAATTCCAAACGGATGGCCAGACCTGCCCCCAAATCAGTGGGCAGAAGCCCATAAACAAGTACTTTCCCTCATGAGCATGAGGGCTATTCAGCCAGTACCAGAAGATGAAAAGGGACAAGGTTTAAGACTTTTCCTGGTACCCAGAAAAGACAAATCATGGCGTCCAATTCTGGACTTGTCTACTCTAAACACCTTTCTAGACATTCCAAAATTCAAGATGCTGACTCTTCAACAGTTACTTCATATGCTAGGCAAAGATGCCTGGTTGGCAACTCTAGATTTAAAAGAGGCTTACTTGCATATCCCAATCAGGGAATCTTGCAGAAGATACCTCCGCTTCAAAGCAGGCTACTTGCATTACCAGTTCTCTACACTGCCCTTTGGCTTATCTACTGCGCCCAGGGTCTTTACAAAGTGCCTGGCACCAGTGATTGCATTTTGCAGGCAAAGAAACTTTCAAATATATCCATACCTGGACGATTGTCTAATTCAGGCAGAAAACAGGGACATTCTTCTAAAACATCTGGCGTTTGTAAAAAGGGTTCTAACTTGTCTAGGGTACACTATATAAACGAAAAGAAATCACAACTGGTACCCTCTCAAAAAATTACATTCCTGGGTGCAGGCTTGAATACAACTGCCCAGATGGCTTTCCTTATGCCAGAAAAGCAAATTCATTTGGTGACTTACTTCAAACAGGTGGCCACAAAAACCCTGCTATCTGCTAGACAAATACTGCAAGCCTTGGGGTTCATGGCCTCCTGCATTCTTCTAATTCCATATGCAAGACTGCATATGAGGAAACTTCAGTGGTACTTAAAAAGTTTATGGAGTCAGCATTGTCACAGCCTGGAAACAATGATTCCTATCATACCTTGCCTGCACCTAGAGTTCCTATGGTGGGCAGAGGCCTGCCACCAGAACAAGGGACTGCCATTCACACCACCCCCTGCCACCCAAACCCTAACTACAGATGCATCAGACTATGCTTGGGTGCACATCTGGCAGGGAAGTGCATTCAGGGCAAATGGAGCCCAAATCAAATGCACCTTCATATCAATCAAAAAGAAATGCTAGCCATACAGAATGCACTGGCAGCTTTCAAGGACTACCTTTATCCACGACAATTAATGATAAAGACAGACAACACCACGGTTATGTGGTACATAAACAAGCAGGGGGGTACACACTCCTACCCCCTTTGCAGACTAACCATGGCATTGTGGAAAACAGCCTTGACCTATCAAGTACAACTACAAGCTCAATTCTTGAAGGAAAGCTGAATAATCTGGCAGACGAACTAAGCAGAAATCTCATGGATCCACACAAATGAAGACTCGAACCACGGATTTTCAACATTTTGACATGCAAATGGGGGAGCCCAGACATAGATCTTTTTGCCTCACCTCAGAACTATCAGTTGGACAAATTTTGCACAAGAACTCATCACAAAAAAAGTCTGGAAAGTGGATGCTCCATCCTTCAGCTGGAAAAAACTATCAGTCTATGCCTTTCCCCCTCTGCCTCTGCTCTCCAAAGTTCTACTAAAAGTCAAACAGGGTAAACCAAAAATGATTTTGATTGCTCCAGATTGGCCCCGCCAACACTGGTACCCACTCCTGCGCAATGGGTCACACCTTCCACCGTGGCACCTGCCTCAGACACCTTACTTATTGTCTCAGCAGAACAACCAAATTCTGCACACTCCGCTCCAAACTTTGTATCTTGCAGCATGGCTAATCACCTAAATTCACCCTTAGCATCCCTCAGCAAATCTGTGATGGATGTCATTTTGGAGGCGAGAAGGCCTAGTACTAGAAAATCTTATGCTGACAAATGGAAAAGATTCTGTGCCTGGAATCAATCTCAAGGGATAAGCACAGCAGTGCCCAACATTCCTCAGATTTTACAATACTTAACCGAGATGCTTCACAAGGGCCTGTCCTTCTCTTCCATAAAAATCCATGCCTCGGCCATTTTAGCTCATTACAACACAGAACCTCCCCTCTTCTCTCATCCTCTGCTAAAGCAGTATCTCAGAGGGGCCAAAAACTTAAGACCACCCAGGAGAACTCCAACCCCTGCCTGGGACCTCAATTTTGTATTGGAAAAGCTCACTCTCCCTCCTTTCGAGCCAGCTGCTACTGCAGACTTAAAATTTCTCTCCTGGAAAACAGCATTCCTTTTAGCAGTCACTTCAGCTAGAAGGATTTCTGAATTACAGGCTCTTATGGCAGTGGAGCCTTTCATCATTTTTCATGCGGACAGGGTATCTCTCAGGACCAATCCGTCCTTCATGCCTAAGGTGGTATCCAGTGTGGCTCTTAATCAGACCATTCATTTGCCAACTTTCTTTCCCAATCCGCAGAACAAGGGGGAGTGGATTCTGCATTCACTGGATGTACACAGACAACTTAGATTTTACTTAAACAGGACAAAATCTCAAAGAAAATCTGAACACCTGCTGGTGGCATTTGCTGCAGGGGTAGAGGGAAAGGCTATTTCAAAGCAAACCATTTCCAAATGGTTAAGCCATTGTATTCGTTTCTGCTATATGCGCCATGGGAAAACTATCCCCTAGGGGATCAGATCCCATTCCACCAGGGCTGCATCTACCTCTACAGCCTTTCTCAGAGGTGTTCCTACCAGGGACATTCTAGAAGCTGCTACCTGGAGCTCGGTTCATACGTTCACCAAGCATTACTATTTACCACTTTTCTCTAAATCCAGAGCTGGCTTTGCCACTGCTGTCCTGCAGGGCCTTATAGCTGCTCCTACTGCTGTATAATTCCCTCCACCCAACCATAGCTTTGGGAATCTACCCAAATGTAATGACTGCAACAGTGAAACATAAAGAACATAGAACAGTTGTGTACACTTACCATAAATGGCTTATCTACTGCGCCCAGGGTCTTCACAAAATGCCTGGCACCAGTAATTGCATACTGCAGACAAAGAGGAATTCAAATATACCCATACCTGGACGACTGCCTTATTCAAGCAGAAAGCAAGGACATTCCTTTAAAGCATCTGGCATTTGTCAAACACCTTCTAAGTTGCCTAGGGTACACAGCAAATGAAAAGAAATCAAAACTAGTGCCCTCACAAAACATAATATTCTTGGGTGCCAGCTTGAATACAACAGCCCAGATGGCTTATCTCACGCCAGACAAGCAACAACAGCTGACTCAATATTTCAAAATAATGGCAACAAAGACCCAACTCCCTGCAAGAAAAATTCTGCAGGCCTTGGGATTCATGGCATCTTGCATACTACTAATACCATTTGCAAAACTGCATATGAGGAAATTACAATGGTACCTGAAAAGCATATGGACTCAGCACAGCCACAGCTTGGAAACAATGATACCACTCATTCCCTGCCTTCAACAGGAGTTTCTATGGTGGGCAGAGGCATGTCACCTCAACAAGGGTCAGCCTTTCACCTTACCCACAGCCAGGCAAACTATGACAACAGATGCATCAGTCTATGCCTGGGGAGCACACATGGCAGGACAGTGCATTCAGGGCAAATGGACTACAGATCAAAGGCATCTGCATATCAATCAAAAAGAAATGCTAGCAGTACAGAATGCCCTAACAGCTTTCAAGGACCTCTTGCACCCAGGACAACTAATAATAAAGACTGACAATACCACAGTAATGTGGTACATAAACAAGCAAGGGGGCACACATTCCTACCCTCTATGCAGGCAAGCAATGACCTTGTGGAACATGGCACTGTCTTACCAGGTTCAATTACAAGCACAATTCCTGCCAGGAAAGAAAAACACATTGGCAGACGACCTAAGCAGAAACATCATGGATCCACACGAGTGGAAACTAGATCCACAAGTATTTGCAATGATAGCTCAAAAATGGGGACGCCCAGACATAGATCTGTTTGCCAGCCTCCAAAACTACCAACTTCAAAAATTTTGCACAAGGACATTCCATCCACAAGTTTGGAAAGTGGACGCCCTCTCATTCAGTTGGAAAACATTAACAGTGTATGCCTTTCCTCCACTGCCTCTTCTAGCAAAGGTACTGCTGAAAGTCAGATTAGAGAGGCCACAAATGATACTCATTGCACCAGACTGGCCACACCAGCATTGGTATCCAATTCTAAGGAACATGGCCCACGGCCCACCATGGATTTTACCACAAATTCCTCACCTGCTCACCCAGCGAGACAATCAGATTCTACACAGCCAGCTCAAGACTTTAAACCTGGCTGCATGGCAAATTACCTAAACAACCAGCCAAAACATCTATCCAAAGCTGTTATGGATGTCATTCTGGAGGCCAGGAGGCCCAGCACCAGGAAAACCTATTCAGACAAATGGAAAAGATTTTGCAAAGGCCAAAATCCCCTTGATCCAAACATTCCTCAGATTCTACAATATTTAACTGAGATGTTGCACAAAGGACTTTCCTTTTCATCTGTTAAGATCCACGCCTCAGCAATTTCAGCTCATTACAACACGGATCCTCCTTTATTCTCACATCCACTCCTAAGACAGTACCTCAGAGGGGCTAAGAACATAAGACCACCCAGGAGAGCACCAACACCTACTTGGGATCTCAACTTTGTTCTGGAAAAGCTTACACTGCCGCCCTTTGAACCAGCTTTTTCAGCTGATTTAAAATTTCTTTCATGGAAAACTGCCCTGCTACTAGCAATAACCTCAGCTAGAAGAGTCTCAGAGCTACAGGCACTAATGGCAGTGGAGCCTTTCCTCATTTTTCATCAAGACAAAATCTCTCTACGAACTAACCCCTCCTTTATGCCAAAGGTGGTATCCAGTGTGGCCCTAACCCAAACATTCATTTGCCCACCTTTTTCCCAAATCCCCAGAACAAAGGAGAAAGACTCCTGCACTCTTTGGACATTCACAGGCAATTACGTTACTACTTGGATAAAACTAAGGCTTTCAGAAAATCTGACCAGCTCTTTGTAGCCTATGCTGCAGGATCACAAGGAAAAGCTATCTCAAAACAGACCATTTCTAAATGGATAGGACATTGCATACGTTTCTGCTACATGCATCATGGGAAACCGGTACCTGCTAACATTAGGTCCCACTCCACCAGGGCTACAGCTACATCAGCAGCCTATCTCAGGGGAGTGCCAACCAAGGATATTCTGGAAGCTGCAACCTGGAGTTCAGTGCACACCTTCACCAAACACTATCACTTACCTCTATATTCTAAGACTAGAGCTGGTTTTGCCACTGCAGTTTTGCAGGGCCTACTAGCTTCTCCTAACCCTGTTTAACTCCACCACCCATCCTTAGCTTTGGGATTCAACCCAAGTGTGATGACTGCAGCAGGGTAACACGATGAACATAGTACAGTTTTGTACCTACCATAAATGTAGATGTTCGAGTGTTCACCCTGCTGCAGTCCAGGTTACCCTCCCTCCATCCCCTCTGAACTAGCTGAACTTATCTATACCACTCTATCCTATACAACCTCTGTGGTGTATTTGCTTGTGCCTGAAGGTATTGTTTTACAGTTGAACTGCAGTAACATTGGCTTTAATGCCAAGTTTTTAACATACTCCGTAGTATCTTTGAAAACATGTATTGAATATGGATATATTCCAAGGATTACTTGTAACAACTCACAATGACTGCGGTGGTGGTGCTGCAGTAGCATTGTCACCTCACAGTAAGACGTTGTCCTGTTCGATTCTCAGCTAGAGCGTCTTCTGTGTGGAGACATGCGTGAATGGGCGTACCTTCGTTGAAGTTTGTGCGTCAGGGCTGGCAACTTGGCACGTAAAAATCTATTGCCAATCATTAGTGGACCGAAGTTCTGCTGTGGCGACCCCTAACCGGGATAAGCCGAAAGACACAACAACAACTTGTAACAATTCACAATCATTTGGGGAGCGTGAAAGCTCTGTAGCTACAATAATCAATGGCTATTTCTTTTAATAAAGAATGAATGTGACATGTTATGGTTCTAATCATCTCCTTCCTTTTTTGTTTCATCGCACCCCTTATCTCTCTCTCTCTTTATTTATTTATGGGGTTTTTTTGGGGGGGGTTGCCTGGAATCACACCATTCTGATGTCATGCCTTTCTACCAGCAAAACAAATGCACTCAGCACAGGGAGGTGGGCCAACTACTGCAGCTTGGCCTGCCAACCCTCCACTGGCTGCAACAGCACCTTTGGAATGCAGCCTGGTGACACTGCCTCTGTGAAGGCTGCCAGTCTAGCCAGATAGAATTTTGGAGATAATTCTGTTATCTGTAAATATTAATGTGAACCACAGGCTTGTTGTCTTAAATGGAAAAAACTGCTGTTAGATGTGGAACTGGAAAAAATGTAATAACAGTGCTCTCTGCTGACCACGTAAAACATGTTGTGACCCTTTGACCTAAAGTCAGCTCTGGCCTGTCTAGATGAAGACATTATTTCTATTGTTTTAACCAAGAGTTAAATTGCTAGATTTAAACATGCAAATGTATTTTTATTGCTCTGCTTCCTGACCAGCTGCAAGATGTTAAGAATGTAAATGTATTTTCTGTTAGCCTGTGAACCCAGGGAAGTGTGAAGAATGATGTAATGGGAATCAGGAATGTGATTTTAAAAACAGAGAGAATCAGAGGGCATTATGTATTTTTGTCTTGACCATCCAACTCATCAGCACTCTGCCTGTGTTCTATATGTAAGTTATTTTTAGAAGTGTGTTTTCTCTTAGAAATAGCTAGAAACTAGAAAGTTTAGACTGTTTTTCTGTGATGTCAGAACTGTACTACTGAATTATTTTAAGTATTTCTCTGTGATCTCTGAACTCTTCACTAGGACTGTGTAGCAAAAAGTATTGTCTTGTGTTTTTTAATTATTTATTATTAAATATTTTTAAACCCATTTAACTGTGGCTGTTTTGTGTAGAGAGTACTTGCATGCCTTTGGTAAAATTGTACAAAGCCACTCTTACAGCTTTAGCCCTTGGCGATACTACCAATTGGATAATAATATGCACAGTAATAATTGGACACCCTTTTAAGGGCCTTTGAGTAGCTGATAAATATTAGCTGGGTGGTGGCCAGTGGTACAGTATAGTCTGGGTAAAGGGCACAGCTGGAGAACCTGTGCCAGCCTTTCCCAGAAGTATCTGTGCGGTTGTGTAAACTCTTTATCTCAAAATGTGTGTCAGCTACTTGGGCAGGGACATGAAGCACTGGTTGGACAGAGAGGGTGCTGGAGATTTTAGCTTGCCCAGCTGGCTGAGATCTGAACCCTATAGCTGTGCTAGTGGGGAGTCTTACTGGGGACCTGGAGAGCAAGAGTGACCAGCCCCGGACTGACTATGATCTCTGTGTGCTCTTAAGGGAAATTGCACTTTACTGTGTGCATTTGTTATCCTTTCCTCCTATATGAGACGCCCCTCACTGGTGTTAGTGGTGAAGATTGAGGCTTCTCGATTGCTGGGCCAGGGCACGGGCGTCTCATATTAATTGTTTGGCAGTGGTGGGATATCCACATCACATATTAATTAGCTGGCAAATACTAATTGGCTTGTAGTGGTGTGGGTAGAGTGAATTCCTGTAGCTTTTGTACAGTGAGCTTTGAAGGTGTTTTGTACTCAATCAGCCACGCAGTGAATACTCAGAGTTCAGATCGCAGTTGTTTTATTTCTTTTGTTAGTTTAGTTAGTCAGGGTACGCAGGCAGCCTGTCAGCAGAGGAGTATGGAAAGCTGACAGGGAGCCAGCTGGCGGAGATGTGCCAGGCTAGGGGACTGGTGCATGGAAACCTGACTAAGGCAGACCTGATTGCAGCCTTGGTTACAGCTGCATCAGAAAACAGCAACCAGGAGGACAATCAGACTGGCAGTGGAGATATAATACCCTCGGAGAATGGACAGCTCAACCTTTCTGCAGAGAACTTAAAAATCCATCTGGAGCTAAAGAGACTTGAGTTGGAGGCCAGGGGAGTGCAAACAGAAGCAACTGAGAGACTGAGACATCTAGAGAGTAAGGACAATGAGAAGCTACGATGTTTGCAGGCTGAGGAGAATGAGAAACTGCTATGCCTGGAAGCTGAGGAAAAGGAGAGGCAGCATGAGAAGGAGATGCTGACTGTTCGCCAGAGTCATGGAGGTAATGGGGAAGGAGTAACTGGACCCCAGAAGCACAACAGGTCAGTAAATTTCTTCTGCACTTTAAAGAGGGGGATCATTTTGATAGGTTCATTCGTATGTTTGAGAGGGCATACAAACAGTATAGTGTTGACCAAAGGCTCTTTGTACGGTTCCTGACCCCCTTACTCCATGGTAAAGCTGTAACTGTTTTGTCAAAAATGTCTGATGATGCATGTTTTGATTATACTGCTGTTAAAAAGCATTTGTTAGAATTGTTTAAGCTAACACCTAAAAGGTATAGGAAAAAGTTTTGTGAGCATAGAGCAAGGCAGATGAAAGTGTGTGTGAATATGTTGCTGAACTGAGCACTTATTTCCATAGGTGGGTGAGTGGATGTCAGGTCACCACTTTTGAAGGGCTGGCAGACCTTTTGGTGAGGGAACAAACCCTTAGCTCTTTACCTGAGGACATGAGGATCTGATTAGCTGATAGACAATGTGCTACTTCAGATGAGTTGGGGAAGAAGGGAGGACCTATACCTGGCATATGCAGGGCAGCCCTGCACAGGAAAGGGACCCCCAGTACTGCTCATGGGTCTAAAGGAACCCAGGGTGAGCAGCACAGACTGCCCCAACAGAATCTGCCAGTAGCAGGAGAAGCCACTAGTCCAGGTACACGTCTAGGAGCTAGGGTTAAATGTTTTGAATGCAACCAGTGGGGTCATGTGGCATACAGTCCACGGAGGCAAGATGGGGAACAAAAGGTGAGGGAGCCAGTAAGTGGAAAAGACAAAATGCCAATAGTAGGTTGACTTGAGACAAGTGGTACTAAACTACCATCCTGCAGATGTACTGAGAGGGAAGGATTTGGATGAGGCAGTACCATGTGCTCATGCAGTGACACAAGGTCAGGCTAGGAGACAAGCATGTGGGTCTGGTAGCCTGGGGGAGACCCAGACAGACTACATACGTGCAGCTAGGACTGGTGAGGTGGTTACTTTGGGGGGAGCTACTCTGTAGCAGCAAGACTGAATGTACTGATGTTCCCTTGGACAGAGTGACTGCAAAGGTAGAGATGAGTAGTAGTACCCAGGCTGACAGTGAGGCACCACTGTCAGAGGATACCAGACTTCCTGTGGAAGGGGAGCTGGGAAGGGTTACAAGGAGAGAGTTGAGACAGGCTCAGCTCTCAGACACTACATTGCAAGGCCTGAATCAGGTAGCTAGGGAGGCACCTGATTCTCAAGGAAAGGGGGAATCTATATACTGGAACAAAGGGTTACTATACAGAGAGTGGAACCCTGAGGGAGGGTTAGATGGTGAGAGAGTACAGCAGTTGGTAGTGTCTAGAGCCTACCATCTGGCGCTTCTAGCCATAGCCCATGATATTCCCTTTGCAGGTCATATGGGCATAAAATGTACAAAGAGGCATATTATACAGAACTTCTATTGGCCTGGAATTTACAGAGGTGTAACAGGGTACTGCAGGACTTGTGAGCAGTACCAAAAGGTAGGCAAGGCAGGAGACAAGGTGAGAGCTCCTTTGATGCCTTTGCCTGTGATTTGAGGAGCCATTTCAGAGGGTAGCTATGGATAATGTGTGTCCTCTGAGTACCCAATGTTCCACAGGGAAAAAGTATATCCTAGTGGTAGTGAATTATGCTACACGATACCCTGAAGCAGTGACTTTGTCCTCCATTGAGGCAGAGAAGGTGGTAAATGCTCTGTTAGAGATTTCCAGCGTTTCCCAAAAGTAATACTGACTGACAGAGGTGCCAGTTTCATTTCAGACCTGCTGGCTTGTCTGTGGAAGTTCTGTGGAGTGAAGCATATGAAGACCAACCCTACCATCCCCAGACTAATGGTCTTGTTGAGAGGTTAAACTCTACAATCAAGTCCATGCTACGGGCATTTGCAGATCAGTTTAAGAGGGAGTGGGATAAATATTTGCCCCATCTGTTGTTTTCTTACAGAGAGGTTCCCCAGGAATCCACAGTTTTTTCATCCTTTGAGTTGTATGGGCATAGGGTAAGGGGACCTCTAGATTTAATTTGAGATGAGTGGGAAGGTGAGTGCGAGTCTTACAAGGATTCTGTTGTGGCATACTTCCTAAACCTCAGGACAAGGCTCTGGGAACTCGTGAGCTTGGCCCAGGAGAACCTGGCAGAAGCCCAACAACAGAAAAGGTGTGGTATGACAGGAATGCTCGAGCTAGAGAGTATGCTGTGGGGCAGCAATTAATGGTTCTCATTCCTGTCCAACACAACAAGCTGCAAGCAGCTTGGGAGGGACCCTACAAGGTGGTAAGAAGGTAAGTGATGTTAACTACATGGTGGAACTGCTAGGCAGAAGGCAGGGGCACAAATTGTACCATGTTAACATGATGAAACCCTACCATGATAGGGATGCCCTTGTGCTGAGCATTTGCAGTGAATTGCTGGAGGAGTCTGAGGGAGATCTGGGGACTGATCTCCTCAGTGAGGCTCAGGCTGACACCTCAGTGGAAGGGATAGCAATGTCCCAGCAGCTATCTCCTACCCAGGTTCAGGAAATCCGAGCAGTATTGCAGGAATTTGGGGACATGTTCACTGGGAAACCAGGGTGCACCAACCTGGGGCAGCACCAGGTGGATACAGGACCCCAAAGGCCTATTGGGCAGGCCCCTTACAGAGTGCTTGAGAAAGTCAAACAGATTCTGAGGAAGGAGGTACAGGAGATGTTGGAACTAGGGGTGATCCAAAAGTCCAACAGTCCCTGGGCCTCCCCAGTGGTGCTTGCGCCAAAGGATGGCAGCACCAGGTTCTGTGTGGATTACAGGAAATTAAATAGTCACACAGAGTCGGATGCTTACCCCATGCCTAAGACAGATGAGGCCCTAGAGCAGTTGGGTAGGGCTAAGTATCTTACAACCATTGATCTTACCAAGGGTTACTGGCAGGTGCCCTTGACTCCCAATGCTAGAGAGACATCAGCCTTTGTGACTCCTTTTGGCTTGTATGAGTTTACAAAGATGTCATTTGGGATAAAGAATGTGCCAATGACTTTCCAGAGGCTGGTAGATCATATCCTAGCAGGAGGGTTTGCCTTTGCTTACCTACATGATATTGCCATCTACAGCCATTCCTGACCAGAGCACCTTCAACATGCCAGGGAGGTGCTGGGCAGACTACAGAGGGCAGGGTTGATCATTAAGTTGAGCAAATGTCAGGTGGGGATGGCAGAGGTCTCCTACCTAGGACATAGAGTGGGGAGTGGAAAGATAAGACCAGAACCTGCCAAAGTGGAAGCCATTCAGGCATGGCCTGCACCTGTTACCAGAAAGCAGTGTGGGCATTTTTAGGGACAGCAGGGTACTGCAGAAAGTTCTTCCCCAATTATAGTACCATAGTTGCTCCCCTCACAGACCTGACAAAGAAGAACAGGCCAGATAAGGTAGAGTGGACCCCAGCATGTGAGGAGGCATTCCAGAAACTTAAAGCAGCTTTGGGAGGACCCCCATGTTAGCCAGTCCAGATTACAGCAAATAATTTGTTGTGCAGGTGGATGCTTTGAATCATGGGGTGGGGGCTGTACTTAGCCAGATTTCTACAGAGAGGAAACAGCACCCAGTGGTTTATCCCAGTCGTAGGCTCCAACCCAGGGAAGAATGTTATGCAGCTGTAGAAAAGGAATGTCTAGCCATAATGTGAGCACTGCAGAAACTTCAGCCTTATCTGTATGGAAGGAAATTCACTGTTATGACAGATCACAACCCCCTAACATGGGTAAACAGAGCCAGCCAGCAAAATGCCAAGTTGCTAAGATGGAGCCTGGGGTTGCAAGCATATGATATGTCAGTGCAGCACCGCAGTGGGGTTAGCAATGCCAATGCAGATAGGCTCTCAAGACAGGGGATGAGGTAAGGTATACTCTGATAGACCTAACCCTCTCAAGTAGTGTTTCTCAAGGGTCACTTGAAAAACTAGCTTGAGTTCTCCGGGGGAGGAAGTGAAGGCTGCCAGCCCAGCCAGATAGAATTTTGGAGATAATTCTGTCATCTGTAAATATTAATGTGAAATACAGGCTTGTTGTCTTAAATGGAAAAAACTGCTGTTAGATGTGGAACTGCAAAAAAATGTAACAACAGTACTCTGTGCTGGCCATGTAAAACATGTTGTGACCCTTTGATCTAAAGTCGGCTCTGGCCTGTCTAGATGAAGACATTCTTTCTGTTGTTTTAACCAAGAGTTAAATTGCTAGATTTAAACACGCAAATGTACTTTTATTGCTCTGCTTCCTGACCAGCTGCAAGATGTTAAGAATGTAAATGTATTTTCTGTTAGCCTGTGAACCCAGGGATGTGTGAAGAATGATGTAATGGAACCAAGAATGTGATTTTAAAAACAGAAAGAATCAGAGGGCATTAAGCATTTTTGTCTTGAACATCAAACTCATCAGCACTCTGCCTGTGTTCTATATGCAAGTTATTTTAGAAGTGTGTTTTCTCTTAGAAATAGCTAGAAACTAGAAAGATTAAACTAAGTGTTTTTCTGTGATGTCAGAACTGTACCACTGAATTATTTTAAGTATTTCTCTGTGATCTCAGAACTCTTGACTAGCACTGTGTAGTAAAAATATTGTCTTGTGTTTTTCATTATTTATTATTAAATATTTTTAAACCATTTTAACTGTGGCTGTTTTGTGTAGAGATAACTTAAGCTCTTAAGAGTACTTACATGCCTTTGGTAAAATTGTACAAAGCCACTTCTATAGCTTTACTCCTGGGTGATACTACCAAATGGATAATAATATTGCACAGTAATAATTGGACACCCTTTTAAGGGCCTTTGGGTAGCTGATAAATATTAGCTGGGTGGTGGCAGTGATTACTACCATATAGTCTGGGTAAAAGGGGCACAGCTGGAGAACCTGTGCCAGCCTTTCCCAGAAGTGTCTGTGTGGTTGTATAAACTCTTCTCTCAAAGTGTGTGATCGTGTGTGTGTGTGTGTGTGTGTGTGTGTGTGTGTGTGTGTGTGTGTGTGTCAGCTACTTGGGAGGGACACAAAGCACTGGTTGGACAGAGAGGGTTATGGAGATTTTAGCTTGCCCAGCTGGCTGAGATCTGGACCCTGTAGCTGTGCCAGTGGGGAGTCTTATTGGGGACCTGGAGAACAAGGGAGCGACCAGCCCCGGACTGACTGTGATCCCTGTGTGCTCTTAAGGGAAATTGTACTTTACTGTGTGTATTTGTTATCCTTTCCTCCTATATGAGATGCCCCTCACTGGTTTAGTGGTGAGGATTGAGGCTTCTTGATTACTGGGCCAGGGCACGGGTGTCACAGCCTTCACAACCCCTGCCATAGCTGGTCCATCCATGTCAGGTAGCACTGCCCTGGCTGGTGGTGCAGTGGTACCCTCCAAAAGTGCTGATTGTCACCTACCAGGAGCTGCCAAGGGTGGTTTGACATCTGATAGAGGAGTGGCCTTGGTGTCCACATCAGCCAAGTGGAGAAGGTGCTCCTAAAAATTAAAAAAAAAAAACTCCCATATCAAGTAGTCTCACAGGCAACTGAGGAAGGGGATAGTGATGATGTTCTAAGGGTGAAGATTAGATTCTCACTGTCCCCACACTTGATGGGCATGTGCCTCCAATGTCCCCTACCTACCACCAATTATGATGCCTACCAACCTTTTTGTATCTGTCACCGTCCCTGCCGTGTTGTCTTCACCCACTTCCATACCTGCCCTACCTACCTGACCCCTCACAATTCTAGGTTCCTTCCCCAGCAGTCCTCTCTTTTTGAAAAAAAAAATGTGCACCAGTCCCACAAAGAAAATTTGTCCCATACATAGCTCTCCAATTCATATATGTTTTCTTGACACACTTGATTTGATCCAATTGGCTGTGCAACATAATTCTGTTGTTGTAACCCATCCATGTTGTGATGACAGTCCAAATTCATCAAATTTTTCTACATGTGCACATTACTGTGGTGAAGAAGTGCATATCTATGGTTCCCTCTCAATCCCCTCCTGCAAATGCCTGTTTTGTTTCCCCTTTGTTGTTCTGTCTGCTTGCCTCCCTATTTCCCCACTTTCCTGTCAATCACACTTTTAGTCTGGTCAAAAAATAGAATCACACAAAAACACACTTGGCCAGAAATGGCCCATAAAAAAGCCTACACTTTTTGTCTTCTGCGTTTGTGTGGAGTTTGACTTCAACACACCAGTGCTGAGTGGTGGTGAATAGCTGTTCACGTCCTATGGTAAAACCTGGTGAGTTTTTGCCATTGGCTGCACTAGTCCAGTTATCTCCACACAATACTGCTTAAACTCAGTACAATAAAGGACCTTGGAGTTAAAGCAGAGTAAGGGCAGTACTGTGAAACAGTTAGTCCGACAGTTCTTAGACTTCTGGATGTAACAAAGTGCAACTTCCTACGTGGAGTGTTGACATAAATCACTTGATTGGAGATTGTTTTTGCTCATAGCATGAAGGGTTCAATTCCACGTGCATCTCATATCATTTCTTAGTGTGATGTTATATGTTTCATCACCCACATCTCAACATTTGCCTTGTGTATGAATTTTTATGGACATATATTGAATACTGACCAAAAAAAAGCATATTTGAAATGACATCTATCCCCACAACTATGAGGTATTTATCCAGCCTTATTCTGCTTGTCATAAGCCTGTTGTTCCTCTCCTAACCCTTCTGTACCCCAGCTAACTAACTTCAACCCCATAAGCTTCAATGCAACATTAAGCAAAATCAATTGGAGCATTCTAAAGTATTTGCCTCTAGATGAAGCAGTTGAATTTTTCAATTCAACTTTCCTCAGTATACGCAATAGAATGGCCTCCCTCAAAGCAAATCACGCAATTTGTCTTTCTAGACACACAACAAAACTTAATGAATACCAGAGACCGAGCATGGAAAAAATAGCATAATAGTAAAAACCCCATAGATCTCCAGCTCTTCAAACAACTCACAATCAAGTAAAGCATCTAGTTATCAATGATAAAAAACAGTACTATGTCCATCTCCAAAACAAGCACAACTATAACCCAAAACAGTTCTGGAATTCAGTCTCCACTTTATTAAACCTTGGCACCAAAAGCAATCCTTGCCCAAACCCTGACAAACCCCTGCTGAACTAGCTACCCTTTTCACCTCCTACTTTATAGACACTATATCCAAACTTGCCTCCACCTTTCCTACAGCTACTCACAACAGCAACCCCACTTCTACAAACCATACCCCAGGAAAACCTTCCCAACAGTCTTTCTCTTTCTCTCATGTTCCCACTTCCACTGTTTCTAAACTCCTGCTAAAACTCAAACCCGGTAGCACTGCCCCAGACAGTTTACCCCCAGAATACCTACAAGTGTCTGCCAAATCCATCAGCTACCCCATAAGCATTCTCATACACAGGTCTATCCAAGAAGCCTATGTACCATCCATTTGGAAGAAAGCTTTTATCATACCCTTACATAAAGGCGGTTAATAATTCAGACATCTCAAATTTCCACCCTATAGCCATTCTATCTCCTATTTCTAAAATAATGGAAATGTGTATTCAAATTCAACTCATGGGTTACCTATCACAAAACCAACTACTTTCCACAACTCAGCATGGCTTCCGCCATGGCCATAGTACTACAACTGCTCTCCTATCCTTCCTAGACACTGTTAAGCACAGCTGCAATGATGGTAAACTTGTCTCCGCACTCTTTCTTGATCTCTCTAAAGCTTTTAATACCATCTCCCATCCTCTCCTCAATTCTAAGCTCTCACACCTTGGCTTGTCCACACCCATCCTTAACTGGTTCACCAGTTACCTCACAAACAGACAACAATCCCCCAAATGATTGCCCTCTTTCTTTCCTTTTCTCATTACTTCCACCGGAGTTCCCCAAGGATCCATCTTAGGCCCCCTCATGTTCAGTATTTTTATTAACGACTTTCACTCCACTCTCACTCATGCATCTGTAGTTCAATATGCGGATGATTCTACTATTATCTGCTCTGGTAACTCTGAAGCCGAACTTCTGACCATCACCCAGAATGCTTTCTCTATTACCGAAACCTGGATGACAAATAATCTCCTCACTCTCAACCCAAATAAAACAAAACTCTTGCTCTTTATGCCCAAAAAAAGTACCCCCATTAATAAATCTGATTTCATTATTTTCTCCTCCAACAAGACTACCTTAGAGGTAGTTTCCCATACTAAGTTACTTGGCATAAACTTAGATGACAACTTAACATTTGACCAACACCTCCACAATGCCATCAAAAAAACACACCAAAAACCTGGTACCCTCTACCGACATAAACACTTTTTAAACTACTCAGCTAGAAAAATGCTCACCCAAACTTTTCTCCTACCTTCTCTCCTCTATGGTGCCCCCATTCTAACAAACGTCCAATCGTCATTAAAAAATAAAATGGAGAGCTGCTATAACAAAATTGCTAAATACATTACTAGAGCAAAATATTCCTCCCACCACTGTCACTCATTACAATCCCTGAATTGGCTAGAACTCCCACAACACCTAACTTACATACAGTTATGCACAGCTCACAAATTCATCTATATTTCCTCCAAATGCCCAGCCCTGGCTTCACTTCTGACTCTTTATCAACCAAACTGTTATCTAAGATCTTAAAATCAATCACTTATCCAAGTTAAGAGACCTAAACTCCCTGTAGGCCAATACCTTTACTCTTTCACTGTAGCTAAACTCTGGAATACCCTTCCACCTTCTCTACGGACTATAAATAATGCCCCGTCATTCAAAAAATCACTCTACCAGCATCTCTGCTCTCATTAGCTATGCCCTTGCACCATCCCATATTCCTCAGTCACCTGATTACTAACCTGACTCATCCCTCAGATACCCACACTCTTCTTCACTCTCCCTATTGTGCACTCACCCCTAATCACAGCACAGTGTGCCTCACCCTGCCTCACATGGTAGTACTCACCCTTAATCACAGCACAGTGTGCCTCACATGGTAGTACTCACCCCTAATCACAGCACAGTGTGCCTCACTTGGTAGCATTCACCCCTAATCACAGCACAGTGTGCCTCACCCTGCCTCACATGGTAGTACTCACCCTTAATCATAGCACAGTGCGCCTCTCCCTACCTCACATGGTAGTACTCACCCTTAATCACAGCACAGCGTGCCTCATCCTGCCTCACATGGTAGTACTCACCCTTAATCACAGCACAGTGTGCCTCTCCCTACCTCACATGGTAGTACTCACCCTTAATCACAGCACAGTGTGCCTCTCCCTACCTCACATGGTAGTACTCACCCTTAATCATAGCACAGTGCGCCTCTCCCTACCTCACATGGTAGTACTCGCTCTTAATCACAGCACAGTGTGCCTCTCCCTACCTCACATGGTAGTATTCACCCTTAATCACAGAACAGCTTGCCTCATCCTGCCTCACATGGTAGTACTCACCCTTAATCACAGCACAGTGTGCCTCACCCTGCCTCACTTGGTAGTACTCACCCTCAATCACAGCACAGTGTGCCTCACCCTGCCTCACATGGTAGTACTCACCCTTAATCACAGCACAGTGTGCCTCACCCTGCCTCACATGGTAGTACTCACCCTTAATCACAGCATAGTGTGCCTCACCCTGCCTCACTTGGTAGTACTCACCCTCAATCACAGTACAGTGTGCCTCACCCTGCCTCACATGGTAGTACTCTCCCTTAATCACAGCAAAGTGTGCCTCGCCCTGCCTCACTTGGAAGTACTCACCCTTAATCACAGCACAGTGTGCCTCACCATGCCTCACATGGTAGTACTCACTGTTAATCACAGCACAGTGTGCCTCACCCTGCCTCACATGGTAGTACTCACCCTCAATCACAGCACAGTGTGCCTCACCCTGCCTCACATGGTAGTACTCACCCTTAATCACAGCACAGTGTGCCTCACTCTACCTCACATGGTAGTACTCACCCTTAATCACAGCACAGTGTGCCTCACCCTGCCTCACATGGTGTAAGTGCATATTATCATTATCTGTCTGATCTATTGAATACCTGCCTAGCACCCGAGTCTTCTGCAAAATGTTGCTATACATTGCCTATGTTACTGTGTCACTTCTGACTCCTATATTATTCTATTGTATATTGTTAAATGCTGTTATTACTCTTGTATATTGTTAAATGATGTTATTAACTCTCTAAATAATCTCTTAATTATGTACATTGTTTTTTTTGGAGCTTTTCTCCCCGGGCCGCCACTGAAAATGGGCTCATTTCAGCCCAGTGGACTTTCTTGGTTAACGAAAGCAAATAAATAAATAATACATAAATAAATATCAGTCACTTCATGCTACAGAGCATGGCGGATTAATATTGAGAGTACACCAAAAACATGTCCACGAATGTTCCAGCACACCAAACATTATGTGTATGTCCATCTCTCCTTGTATTCACCCCTTCACTCCCACCTCTCAGTACATGTGTGTATCTGTTAGGCTGATGGATGTAAAGGTCATCTTATGGTGTCTGCATACTCTCATGAATCTGCTGATAGACAATGCCAACATGTGGCCTTGATTCAATAGGCCGTTAGTGCTCCTGTGGTGTGCAAGGTTTCAAAATCTGCTGTAGGATTCCCTGTGTGTCATGTTTAGGTAATGATGACTTGTTTAAACATACGTTTGCATCTTGTAAAGGCTCATAACGCCACAGTAGGGGATGCTCTTAAGGACTGTTTTCAGAGTTCTCTTTCCTGTGTATCTGTTGCCTATCCATCTATCTACCCCTTCTCCTACATAAATATGATACATTGTATCTGTTGCCTGTCCATCTGTTTACCTCTTCTCCTACATAAGTATGATACATTGTATCTGTTGCCTGTCCGTCTGTTTACCTCTTCTCCTACATAAGTATGATACATTGTATCTGTTGCCTGTCCGTCTGTTTACGTCTTCTTTTACATAAGTATGATACATTGTATCTGTTGCCTGTCCGTCTGTTTCTCTTCTCCTACATAAGTATGATACATTGTATCTGTTGCCTGTCCATCTGTTTACCTCTTCTCCTACATAAGTATGATACATTGTATCTGTTGCCTGTCCGTCTGTCTATCCCTTCTCCTACATAAATATGATACATTGTATCTGTTGCCTGTCCATCTGTTTACCTCTTCTCCTACATAAGTATGATACATTGTATCTGTTGCCTGTCCATCTGTTTACCTCTTCTCCTACATAAGTATGATACATTGTATCTGTTGCCTGTCCATCTGTCTATCCCTTCTCCTACATAAGTATGATACATTGTATCTGTTGCCTGTCCATCTGTCTATCCCTTCTCCTACATAAGTATGATACATTGTATCTGTTGCCTGTCCATCTGTTTACCTCTTCTCCTTCATAAGTATGATACATTGTATCTGTTGCCTGTCCATCTGTTTACCTCTTCTCCTACATAAGTATGATACATTGTATCTGTTGCCTGTCCATCTGTTTACCTCTTCTCCTACATAAGTATGATACATTGTATCTGTTGCCTGTCCATCTGTTTACCTCTTCTCCTACATAAGTATGATACATTGTATCTGTTGCCTGTCCATCTGTTTCTCTTCTCCTACATAAGTATGATACATTGTATCTGTTGCCTGTCCATCTGTTTACCTCTTCTCCTACATAAGTATGACACATTGTATCTGTTGCCTGTCCGTCTACCTCTTCTCATACATAAGTATGATGTATTGTATCTGTTACCTGTCCATCTGTCTATCCCTTCTCCTACAGAAGTATGATACATTGTATCTGTTGCCTGTCCGTCTGTTTACCTCTTCTCCTACATAAGTATGATACATTGTATCTGTTACCTGTCCGTCTGTTTACCTCTTCTCCTACATAAGTATGATACATTGTATCTGTTACCTGTCCATCTGTCTATCCCTTCTCCTGCATAAGTATGATACATTGTATCTGTTGCCTGTCCGTCTGTTTACCTCTTCTCCTACAGAAGTATGATCTGTCTGCCTATCAAGTAAACTGTAAGGTGGGCTACAGTTATCTGATTTAACTGTCAAAAATCAATTCCTACATGTCACCATTATATTTCAGATGTCCCATATCTTCTTCAAACAGATGTATATGGATGTACTAATTATTGTCACACTATATCTCCTTTATCCTTCATCAGCATCATCATCAGCCCCCTTTTTCCCATTTTTCTACATGGGGTCGGGGTATTGTGTTAACTGTCCCCATCTCTCTCTCGATGCAATGCCACACTCCTGCCTTCTTCAGCACTCATGCCTGACTGTCGCAGATCTTCTTTCACATAATCCATCCACCTCTTTGCTGGACATCCTCACTTCCTCTTACCTTCTTCCTGTCTGTCCCAAATCTTCCTCACCAGATTGTCTTCTGCTTTTCTTCACATGTGCCCAAACCACCGTAATCTGTTCTCTTTGATCTTTTCTGTAATTGGAGCTACTTTGGCTTCTATTCTTATATCCTCATTTCTTCACCTGTCCCACAGTGTGCATTCTACCACCCTTCTCAGGCACTTCATTTCCAGCACCTCTAGCTTGTTCATCTGCTCTGCCTTTATTGCCCAGGTTTCTGTACCATACAGTAGTACTGGTCGCACCACTGTCTTGTACACCTTGCTTTCAGCTTCTTTGGCATTGTTCTGTCATAGACTACACCTGATACTCTATGCCAGTTGGCTGCAGCCCCCTCTGATTCTAGCTTTGACCTCTTCATTCAGACTACCTTTCTCCTCAACTATTCCTCCCAGATACTTGAAGCTGTTTACCTGTTCCACTACCTTCCCTTCTATCTCTATTCTCAGCTACTTCTGATTTCCCCAATTTGCTGTCATTATCATCATCTTATCTGTGCTTAGTTTCATCCCATGTGCCTTCAGATTTGCATTCCATTCGCCTATCCTTTGCTGAAGTTCTAGCTCAGAGTCTGCCTGTAATGTCACATTGTCTGCATGCAACTTTGTTGATCTGTCCCCTCCAACCTGTTTGCTAATGTAGTCTATCACCAGTAAGAACAGCAGTGGGCTCAGAGCTGAACCCTGATGTACACCCACACCCACTGTGAACCCCTCTGTGAGGCCGAACACTGTTCATACTTGAGTCATTGGATCCTTGTACATAGCCTGCACTAATTCTACCAATGATGTTCATCGTGTTTCACTGTTGCAGTCATTACAATTGGGTTATCCTGCTGGCAGGCTACCCGCAGTCGGCCTGAATTCCAAAGTCTAGGTCCGGTGTCGGTTGCTGTCGCCTCTTCCCTGACGTCAGTGCATCAGGGGTATAAAAGATGCAGCTGACGCCATTTTCTTCAGTCTTTCTTGCCGTGCGGTGCCCGAAGCAAAAGCAGTTTGCAAGTGCCGGTCGGCCGACTCCTGAAGTTTTCAAATTCGAATTTTAGATCCGAAGTCTTCATTAAAGCTAAGTACCCCATTGGGGAAACTTTTTTCTTGCTCCAGACCGATGTCAGAAAAAGTTAATAATTGTATTTCTTGTGGGAAGCAAATACCTCATAAGTATTTTCATTCTTACTGTATTCCTTGCCTATAACATTGCTAGTTGTCGGTTTTGTGCTAGATTTAACCAACACACTATTAAGCGTCGGTACAATTTTGCATTCCATTACTTTGGCAAAAAATGTAATTATATAATGTCGTTGGATCAGCCGACTACCAGAATTTACAAAAAACGAAAAGAAAAAGAAAAGGACAGGCATCCGAGATCCAAAACCGATGACTAGGCTTCTTCTAGGCCTGTCGCCGGTTCACCGGTTCTCATTGAGGCACTTTTGCAGCCCCTGACGCCTGCTACCTCAGAGCCACAGGCCGCTTCCAACTCCCGTGTGGAGCCGACTGGGCCTCTGGAAATTCAAGGTATTGGACACTCGGAAACTATTCCTTCAGATGGGTCCGGAGCCGCTGAGCAGGCATCGGCTTCTGAGGGTGTTTTCAGGCCTACACTGTTATATGTGAAACCTACTTCAGCTACAAAGGCAAAGACTAAAGCAGCTCTAAAGACAAAGAAACAAGTACAGCATTCACCTGGACAGGCCTCCATGCCTAAAAAACAGATGCTTAAAATGGCTGAAGACCTTCTTACTTTGGTCAGGGGTTCCCATCCCCTTCCTGAAAAGAGGCCTAGGCAAGAGTTAGAATATGAATCTTCAGACCAGGTTTCCATTTCCTCTGATTTTATTTATTTATTTATTTAACATTTGTTAACCGGGAAAGTCCGACTTGGAACGAAGCCAATTTTCAGTGGAGGCCCGGGGAGAAAGGCTCCAGATGCATGTCTTTGTAATGTGGGAGGAAACCCACACGAACGCAGGGAGGACATGCAGACTCCACACAGAAGGCACCCCAGCCGAGAATCGAACCAGAGAACCTCTTGCTGTGAGGCGACAACGCTACCGCTGCACCACTGCGCCGTCCTTAATTCCTCCTCTGAACAGGATTACTCTGTTCCTCCCTATGAGGATTCTGATGCTGAAGAATCTATCCCTTCAGCCTCTCCTCCTGAGGATTATTCTTTTGGGGAAACACTGCATACTATGAGGGAGCATTTCCACTGGGAGAGCCAAGACTACTCAGAATCCAAGAAAAGGCTCAGAGATTTCCTTTTATTGCCCCAGCACAGGCCCCTTGCTATCCCGCCTGTTTTAGATATTGTAGATGATGTATTTACAGAGACCAGTTTTTCTCCAGACTCTACCACCAGCCCCTGTTAAGCCAGACAGATACTACAGGGTTCCTGATTCACATAAATTTCTCTATAAGAACCCTGCAGCTGACCCAGAAACCATCTCTCAGGGTCCCAAAGGGGTCAAGGCTTCTACTGCAAAAAACCCTATCCCCTCTGATAGGGATTCTAGGGCCCTAGACAGATGGGGCAAAAAGATTTATACCTCTGCTACCTTGGCTGTAAGAGCTTTAAATTGCCAATTTCATATGCTAAAGTATCATCAATATCTTATGTCTTTGCTTAAACAGAAAATGCCAGCAAATACAGAATGTGCAGACAAAGAAATGCAGGATTTATTGCATGCAGCTGAACAAGTTGGAAAGCACACTTTGCAATGTGGTTTTGATTCTCAAGGCCTCCTGCAGGGCCGTTGTTACAGGTTCTGTCATTAGGAGGCATGCTTGGTTAAAAGAACAAAACTATTAGATGCTCTTTTACAGCATGATACTTTGTTTGGTGCTAAAGCAGAAGAGGTGTTGAAGAAAATGGAGGACAAAGCTAAATCTATGCAAACAGTCAAGGATTTCTTACAGGTACAGCCTCCGAGATTTAGCAGGAACTGGCCTACAAAGAATTGGTCCTTTCCAATGTCAGATAGACCACAAAGGGGCAGATACAGACGCCCCAGAGGCAGATCACAGCCCCAAGGCTCATACAGGCCTAAACAATGGGATGCTTCTACCTCCAAGAGCGGAGAGGAAAAATCACAGCCATTCAGGAAACAGTCTCAATGACTTTCCACTTCCAGCACCAAGCAGTTATCTTTTGGCAGCCCCTTTGGGGGGAAAGCTAGCACTTTTTTCACAAAATTGGCACATGATCACCAAGGATAAATGGGTTCTAAATATAGTTTCACAAGGCTACAGGTTCCACTTTCACACCCTGCCAAGGCAAAATGGTATGCCAGACCTGCCACGCAATCAGTGGGCAGAGGCACAAAAACAAGTTTCACCCCTCATGGGCATGAGGGCCATTCAACAAGTACCAAGACAAGAGCAGGGTCAAGGATTCTATTCAAGACTGTTCTTGGTACCCAGAAAAGACAAAGCCTGGAGACCAGTACTGGACCTATCTATTCTAAACACATATCTGGATATTCAAAAATTCAAAATGTTGACTCTACAGCAGCTTCTGCCCATGTTGGGCAAGAAGGCTTGGCTTGTGACTTTAGATCTAAAAGAGGCATACCTGCATGTCCCAATCAGACAAACATGCAGAAGATACCTCAGATTCACAGCTGGCTCAATGCACTACCAATTCTCTGCACTGACCTTTGGCTTATCTACTGCACCCAGGGTCTTCACAGTGCCTGGCACCAGTAATTTCATTTTGCAGACAAAGCGGAATACAAATATATCCTTACTTGGACGACTGCCTTATTCAAGCGGAGAACAAGGACATTCTACTACAGCATCTGGTGTTTGTAAAAAGATTACTGACAAGTCTAGGGTACACAGTAAACGAGAAGGAATCAAAACTCATACCCTCTCAAGAGATAATATTCCTGGGTGCAGGCTTAAATACAACTGCCCAGATGGCTTATCTTACGCCAGACAAACACAGACAACTGACTACTTATTTCAAAATGTTGGCAACAAAGACCCAGTTATCTGCAAGAGAAAATCTGCAGGCCTCTGGTTTCATGGCATCCTGCATTCTGCTAATTCCATATGCAAGACTGCATATGAGGAAACTTCAATGGTATCTAAAAAGTGTTTGGACTCAACATTGCCACAGCCTGGAAACAATAATTACCCTCATTCTCTGCCTGCAACAGGAGTTTTGATGGTGGGCAAAAGCCACACAACATGGGACAGCCATTCACGTTACCCACAGCCAGGCAGACATTGACAACAGATGCATCAGATTATGCCTGGGGGGCCCATATAGCAGGAAGATGTATTCAGGGCAAATGGTCCGCAAGTCATATGCATCTACATATCAATCAAAAAGAGATGCTAGCTGTTCAGAATGCCCTAACAGCCTTCAAGGATCTACTTCATCCAGGACAACTACTAATAAAGACAGACAATACTACAGTTATGTGGTACATAAACAAGCAGGGAGGCACACATTCCTACCACTTCTGCAGGCTAGCCATGAACTTGTGGCACACAGCATTGACTTACCAAGTACATCTGCAGGCACAATTCCTGCCAGGAAGGAAAAATACTCTGGCAGACGAACTAAGCAGAAACCTAATGGATCCCCACGAGTGGAAATTAGATCCACAAGTCTTCAGCATGATAACAAGGACCTGGGGATGCCCGGACATAGACCTATTTGCCTCCCCTGACAACTACCAACTACAAAGATTCTGCACAAGGACTTATCACAAGCAAGCATGGAAAGTGGATGCTCTATCTTTCAGCTGAAAAAATCTAACAGTATATGCCTTTCCTCCTCTGCCTCTCCTCCCCAAGGTACTCCTCAAGGTCAGACAAGAGAAACCAAAAATGATACTGATTGCCCCAGACTGGCCCCGCCAGCACTGGTACCCGATCCTAAAGAGCTTGTCTCACTGCCCAGCCTAGACATTACCTCAAATTCCTCACTTATTGACCCAACAAGACAGTCAGATACTGCACAGCCAACTCAAAACCTTAAACCTGGCAGCATGGCAGATAATATAGCCTCTCAAGGCACACCTCTCTCTAAAGCAGTGATGGATGTTATTTTGGAGGCCAGGAGGCCTAGCACCAGAAAATCTTATACAGACAAATGGAAGAGTTTCTGTGCTTGGAACCAAGCACAAGGTATTGACACAATTGTTCCAAATATTCCTCAGATTTTGCAATACTTAACTGAGATGCTGGATAAAGGCCTTTCCTTTTCATCAATTAAAATTCATGCCTCTGCCATTTCAGCTCATTACAATACAGAACCACCTATTTTTTCTCATCCGTTACTAAGGCAGTACCTCAGAGGGGCCAAAAACATAAGACCTCCAAGGAGAGCACCAATACCTACATGGGACCTCAACTATGTCTTGGAAAAACTTACACTGCCTCCGTTTGAGCCAGCCTCTGCAGCTGATATAAAATTCTTATCCTGGAAAACAGCTCTGCGCCTAGCAATAACCTCCGCTAGAAGAGTCTCAGAGTTGCAGGCACTCATGGCTGTGGAACCTTTTATCATTTTCCATCCTGACAGGGTTTCGCTGAGGACAAACCCTACATTTATGCCTAAGGTAGTATCCAGTGTGGCCCTTAACCAAACAATTCATTTGCCTACTTTTTATCCAAACCCACAGAATAAGGGTGATAGAATTCTGCATTCTTTAGACATTCACAGACAGCTACGCTTCTACTTGTTCAGAACTAAAGCTTTCAGAAAGATTGAAAAACTTCTAGTGGCATATGCTGCAGCATCACAAGGAAAGCCTATCTCAAAACCGACTATTTCAAAGTGTATAGGCCATTGCATTCATTTCTGCTATTCACAGCATGGCAAATCATTGCCTAAGGGCATTAGGCCACATTCAACCAGAGCAGCAGCCACTTCAGCAGCCTTCCTCAGAGGAGTACCAACCAAAGACATCTTAGAGGCTGCAACTTGGAGTTCAGTGCATACCTTTACAAAGCACTATCACTTACCTCTCTACTCTAAATCCAGGGCAGGCTTTGCCACTGCAGTTCTGCAGGGCCTTATAGCCTCTCCTAATCCTATTTAGCTCCAGCCTCCCAACCTTAGCTTTGGGATACAACCCAATTGTAATAACTGCAACAGTGAAACACGATGAACATAGTACAGTTGTGTACCTACCATAAATGTATATGTTCGAGTGTATTCACTATTGCAGTCCAGGTTACCCACCCACCATCCCCCTTTTTTCATTGCTGGGACCTATCTGTACTTTTCTACTCTATACAACCTATGTGGTGTATTTGCTTGTAGATGAAGGAAAAGTTGTTTTTTGTGCATGCATGCTTATTGGCAAAATTTAGCCTACCTTTTTAGGGACACCAGCCATCTGGGGCAAGAAAAACTGAAGAAAATGGCGTCAGCTGCATCTTTTATAACCCTGGCACACTGACGTCAGGGAGGAGGCGACAGCAACCGACGCCGGACCTAGACTTTGGAACTCAGGTCAACTGCGGGTAGCCTGCCAGCAGGATAACCCAATTGTAGTGACTGCAACAGTGAATACACTCGAATATCTAAATTTATGATAGGTACACAACTGTACTTTTCTGGGACTTCAAACCATCACAGCACTGCCCAGATCAGCTTTCTTGGGACCTCGTCTTATGCTTTCTGCAGTCTAGCAGTTCCCAGTTGGACTCTCTTCTCATCTCTAGCTTCTTCTCAAGTATCTGTCTCAATGCAAACATCTGGTCAATTGTGCTGCATCCCGATCTGAATCCAAACTGTTCATCTCCCATTCTACTACTTTGCGTATCCGTTTATCAATCACTCTCTTCAGAACTTTCATGCAATGTGATAGGAGTTTGATGCCTCTGTACTGCCCACAGTTGTGGATGTCCCCTTTGTTCTTGTGCATTGGCACAAGTATGCTTATTCTCTAGTCATCTGGGATACGCCTTTCTCTCCACACTGCTGTTAGTACCCTCGGGAGCCATTTCACCCCTATATCACCCAGCATCTTTATTACATCTGCTGTGACCTCATCTGAGCCTGCTGCTTTCCCTGACTTCATCTTCCTTAGTGCTGTTCTTACTTCTTCTAGGGTGGGCTCCTCCTCTTCTCTCATCGTAGGCTGTTTCTGGGGCAGTACAGCTTCTGTGGGGATTTCTTCATTCAGAAGCTGCTGGAAATACTCCTTCCATCTGCCTTTGATGTAATGTGGACTGGTGAGCAGGTTGTTGCTGGCATCCCTTATGAAGGGTGTCTAACTATCTTCCTTATCTTTCTGTCTTTGCTTTGCAACCTGATATAGTTTCTTTGTGTCCCATACTGAGTCACTTTCCAGAAGTTGGTACAATGCCTCCAATGCCCTATTCTTTGCTATTGCAACTTCTTTCTTAGCTTCTTTGTTAGCCAACCAGTAGTCCTTCCTAGCCTGGTCAGTCTTTTCTATCTCCCACTTCTTCCTGCACTCCTTTTTTCTTTTGATGACTTCCTGGATTTTTGCATTCCACCACCAGCTTTCCTTATGTACCTTATTTCCATACCCGGCTCGGCCACATATATTTTCTGTATTCCTAACACATGCTGTTTTAGGCGCTGCCACTCCTCTTCAACTCCACCTATTTCCTCCTCTTCTTGGTGTGCTAGAGCCCTCAGTAATTCCTTGAACTGTTGTACTTTCTCTCCAGTCAACTTCCATGTCTTCAGCCTGGTCTCTGTTGACCTTAGAGCCTTTTCTGACCACTGCTTGCAGCTGATTGTGGCAGCTAGTGATTTACACTGTGGGCCGAGTGTTTCACTGGGGATGACTTTGCAATCATGGATTCTGCCTCAGTGCCTTTTCCTTACTAGGAGGAAGTCTACCTGAGTTGGATGTTGACTACTCTTGTATGTGATCTTGTGACTGTCTCTCTTTCTGAACCATGTGTTGGCTACTATCAAAACATTTGGCAGAGAGGTCTAGAATGGCTTCTCCTTCTTTATTCCTGTTGCCCCACCCATGTGGACCCAGGCAGTCCTCGTATCCTGTTCTGTCTGTCCCAATATGTGCATTCAAGTCACCCATTATCAACACTGATTCATGTTGACCTGCTTTATCTAGTAGGTCCTGCAACTGCTGTCTGAATGCACTCTTTTCCTCACTATCACAACCCTGCTGTGGGGCATAGGTTGAGATTATGAATACTGCCCTATCATTATACTGGAGTCTGACTGCCATGAGTCTGTTATTAATTATGATGATATCCCTTACTGCCTTCTGAAGCCTGTCTCTCACCAAAATTCCTACACCATTTCTAGCCTGCCCTCCACCTGAGTAGTAGACTCTGGATCCCAAGCCAAGTGGCTTTGCTGCACTGCCCTTCCATCTCAACTCATGGATACAAGGGATGTGCAGCCTCCTCCATATCATCATGTCATCCACTTGCAAGCTGTGTCCTGTCAGTGAACCTACTTTAAGTGTAACAATTTTCAGTTCATGTTTGGCAGGTTGGTTGGTTTTACGTCCAGCTTTTCGCTCAACAGAACTATCCCAGGTAATCCAGGCTGGGCAACTAAACATCAGCCAACCAGTAGCTTATTGACCCAGGGCTGCTGGACTTTATGGTGGGCACACACTGGCCAATAAGGGCACATATATCCCTCCCACTGTTAGCAAGGGTCCCTGCTCTGGGTCATAGTAGGCTGGGTCCTCAACCCACTTATCGGTAACTACCCATGCCCACTTTTGGTGACATTAGCCAACATGACTGAATCACCTAGAATTATATTTTACACTGTCGAGTGGCTAACCCTGCCACAGCACGCAGTCTGTGATCCGTGTTCTCCTGTCTTGAGGATACTGCACACCACAGTAGATGCCCAATGCGGTTGGTCTGTACAACCCTTCCCCCTACAGGGCACAATGTAGAGTCTGTGCTGCTGCCCACAGCTCCAGTCATTGGTGAGTTTGAGATGGAAACACTCGGCATGTTTTTCGGGCATGGGAGAAACCCTACAGAGACACAGGGAGTACATGCAAACTCCAAACAGGCATTGGTCGGAGGTCAGGATCTGGTCGGAGGTCAGGATCAAACCTTGTGCGTGGGAGGTGAAGACCTTAACCACTAAGCCATCTGGTCCTTTATCCTTATCTGATGCAATTCATGCTACAGAGCAGGACATCTTCTTATTGAGAAGACACTTCATACCAACACATCATTGGAATGTTTATGAATGTGCCAGGACAGTACTTCCTATGTCCTCTACAGCTCTGTGTCTGTCATCTCCACTTCTGTGTCATCAGAATATACTGTAAAATCTTTAGTAGGGTAGTGGATGAAATGTTCATCTAATATGATGTGGAAACTGTCCTTACTCTGAAGAAGCATACTGTACACACCACTTTTCAGGATATCTGGCCCTACACAAATAGTTGGCATGTCTGCTGAGTCACACTAATCATTGATATTGTCAGTAAGTTGTAGTAATGTACTCATACCTTCAGCTGAATATGAAGACACATATCATCGCACTACTAGTGTTTCCCCAGAGTTTGTGAGTATGTGCCTGCCTGTCATTTACTCAATGTCCTGAAAAACAGATACATGTCTCACTTCTGCAGTATGCACTCATGACAGCTTATTTCACCTAAGTTTCCAGGATATATTTATTAGTACTTTTGCAAATTGTGCCCACACAATCATATCAGAAATCCTGGCTTTGCACCCATGTCTCATAACAGTATGTTACCTGCAACGCTATGATGATGTCATCCTCTATAAAGTGCACTCTGACACTGTTAAAATCAGATTTCTGTTGTGGCAGAAGCCTTATGTACTGTGTTCTCTTGCTTGTGGAACTAGATAGGTAATGGATCTAATCTCACAACAGTCAATGTGTGTGTGTGTGTGTGTATGTGTGTGCATATGTGTGTGTGCGCGCGCATGCACGCTTCGCATGTGTGTGTGCATGCATGCATAGACTGATGAGCATGACTCCAGGTCTTGCTGCCTCACTCAAGTAACATTTAGGAAATACTTTTATATTGCTTCATGCCTCCACAGTAATTTCCTACAGCTCTCCCATAATTGTTTTCTCAGCATACACTAATGATGTCATTGTCTAGAAAGTGCACTGTGACACTGTTTAGGTCAGACTTGTGCAGTGGTGCAAGTGTTAAGTACCGTATTCTCTATCTTGAACTAGATACGTGGTGGGTCTAATCTCACAGCAGTCAACTTGTGTGTTGTTTTTGTGCAGACTCATGTCAGCATAAGCCTATCTACTGCTATCTTCCTTCAACTATCAGTCTGAAGACAATTTTACACCAGGATGCGAGTCCAGAGCCATGTTAGACACTCCTCCCAACATTATCTTCTCAGCATAAAATGTTGATGTCATCCTCTGTAAATTGGATTCTGACAGTGTTACAGTCAGACGTCTGCCATGGCACTAGCATTAAGTACCATGTTCTCTAGCTTGTGTAACTAGATAAGTAGGGGGTTCTAATCTCTATTCTAATCTCACAGCAGTCAACTTGTGTATGTGTGTGTGCATGTGTCTTCCTTTAACTATCAGTTTGGAGACAGTTTTACACCAGGATGTGAGCCCACAGCAATGTCATACACTCCTCCCAACATCTTCTTCTCAGCATACAGTGATGGTGTCATCCTTTATGAAATGCACTGTGACACAGTGTAAGTTAGACGTCTGTGGTGTCTCTAGTTGTACGCTGTATGGAATCCAGCTTGTATACCTTAGAAAGGTTTGTTGTTTGAATTTGACCCCAGGCAAGTAATGTATGTGTGGGTTGGTGGTATATTATGGTTATTGTATGATGTTTTGAATCTCTTCTCATTTGACTCCCAGTCAGGAGAACCTTATTACATAGCCTCCGACTCCAACATCCCCTTTTTCCCTCTGTCCACATAACACCCTTTTTGTGGAACTCTAAGGATGTCATTATCTCAAAGATGCATATACACATACTGAAGCAGAGCCCCTCCATAGCCCTCTACAAGCCATCTCCAGACCACTGGATGTGTGATTGCTAATTCACTCATGTGGTGGTGCCCATGTCCCATATGGACAGAGGCAATCTGTAATAAAATTAAACACATACCTCTACTACATTACCTCACCTTGAGATAATGATTTGGGTTTAATGAGGTTATAATGGCTAAGCTTGTATGGGCGCTTGGCCATTAGCCTAGTAATCTCCTATAGTCCTATGAACGTTGCAAATGTCGAAGCTGTCTCCCACATGTGCTGTTAAGGTGTGTCCAACAGCACTGTATTCCAGTTTGAGATTTGAGCTACTGTACTGATGGCTGCTGCCATTATTTACGTGTTCCTTCCATAACAACTGTAGCAATATGCCTCTTGAGGACTGTTGACATGGGATGATGCTATGTAAATTGCTGCCTTACTAAGGTATGTGTTCTTGTAGTGGAGTATATCCACATTCTACACAGTTCTCATTCAGCTGTCACAGTGACAGATGCAATATGTTACAGGTGTGCATGTGTGCACCTAGCATGGCACTGGCATGCATGTGTACACCTAGCATGGCACTGGTGTGCATGTGTACATGTAGCTTGGCACAGGTGTGCATGTATACACCTAGAGTCTAGAAATGTTATCTGACATACAGTAGTATTACATCATAGTAATTCCATCGGCACATACACCTGGGTTCATCCACATGGTGTAATGTTTTATATACACAAACATACGACATTGTTAGATTCACGTGCAACCTTGGCAAATTCATTGTATGCACTATTCTGTTGCTGTTCATAAAGATTATGCAGGTGTTCCACAGCAGCCTTGTGTGACTGTCAGCATTTGTGTAATTAACTGTTCTGCATGAACTGCATGCACCTTGGTTACAACATGTCCATTTATGGTGTCAAGGCCCTCACCCACACATTTCTACTAATAAACATATAGGCATATGATGCACAGCTGATGTAATACTGTGAAATAGGTAGAGTTGTACAGCTGTGTTAACAGTTCCACTGTGTGTCTTGTGATTAATACCCAAGGTTTTATCTGGAGGTGATGTACAGCTTGAAGTCCAGTTGTAGTACAGGTACAGCTATTGTGTGTACATCACATCAGTACTGATAGTTTGCATGAACACATATGGATGTATGTCAGGATTTCATGGCAGTATAACATTTTCACTGGCAATGCCAGGGGGACAGTGATCATGTGGCACATGTGCTGAGGTTTGCCATGTACATATAGATTGTGCTGCATGTATTATTTGGTATGTGTACAGTATTACAGTGACAGCTTCCTCAATCATTGACACTTGACTTTGCACTGCTGTAATTTCTGTGCATGTGTGCAAAGTTGATGCATTGCCATCAGTGTCACGTACTGCTGTACTATTCATTATCATGGATCACTTTTTAATTCATGCATCAGTTGCAGATGCCTCAGACAGTTTCCATTGCTATTGCATGTGGCAGATGCATGCAGTACACAGTTGTGTTTAGGGAATTTGCTGATGAAGGTTTGGTGTTTGTATCTGTTGTTATCCATGTGGATGATACCCACATCAGGCAGGGATGCTTTAGTTAAGTGTATCACATCTGGCACAGTGAGCTGCCACACATCCTGTCAGCCATACAGAACTATTCCGTAGGATGCATGCCCCTTAGGATTTGATAGTCCGGAGTACCCTTCAAGGTGTTCTGCTAGATGGTTGTGTGACCACCCAGTAAATACACAGCTCAGTGACAACATTGATGGCATGGGTTTGATTCTTGCAGGGGGGATTGTGGCTTGTGTGTCATGCAAACCTCTCAACTTGCCAGGATTGCCCCTGATTTCAACCCCAGGTTTAATGATGTCCTTCTTAACCCCTCCAAAAAATGGTTGTATGTGGAGAAGGGGTGGTGAATCCTTCTTATAAAATAGTGACATTCATTACAGTTGTAACATCTGTTACTGCAGAATATGTATAATAAGTTACAACCACATATTCTGTCAGTGCCACAAGTTAATGGTCATAATATTTCAAAAGTGTCCATGATTGCCGGTTTCTTTTTACATCTGTCCAGGAGTCTGTTGCTATGTGTCCCTGATTGGTTGAGAGCTATGTGCACATACACCCTATTGTATATACTGTCTTTGCTAAGTGTGCACTCAAGTGAGCATGTCAGCGATGTTTATATCACAATCATTCACCTCCATTAACATGTAGCCTTGTGCGACTGTCACATAAACAGTATTGTGTATTTATATCATAATATACTCACTCAGAAGGTGTAAACAGTAGTATGTAGTGTGCTATCTACATATGTGTATAATGTTATGCTACTGACTTGTCTTGGAAGTGCACATACATTGACATATTGTATCCATTTCCCTCCATTATTTGGTTCTGCAGATAATTGTTTTAGTGTACATTGCACTCAGTACACTTTTCTTTCCTATGTTATTACTACTGCAATTGCATTATTTTTAACCCTGGTAGTCACTGTTGTTGTCTGCGCTGTCTCGCTAGGCAGATTTACCAGTAGGCAAACTTGAATGAGTCTTCTTTCTGTGCTCATGCTGTTCTGCACATTTTCCTTGCCAGCCGCACAACCTCGCTTGTATTAGTGTAAATGTGATGAGCAGCATGAATATGCGATTAGCGCTGCTGCTCATCACACTAATTTATAAACTTTGTGCGAACTCTGCACAGAGTTTACTGAATCCCTGAGAGCACCTATCTCTCTTCACAATGTACACTTGTATAGATAGTGTTTTTCCCAGCCACAGTGTCCATGTTGACAAAGTCTCCATCATCATCATCATCATCCTGTTACTGAGAAAACAAGTAGCATGACCAGTTCTTTTATATATCATATTAACTATGGAAATTGATAGTAGACATCCATATCTGCTACCCCTGAGTCTTGAATCCACCCTGGAGTCTCACTCATGGCCAAATTATGAAGTCCATCAACAATTACTGCAGTTACATCTCAGCAGAAATATGGTTCCTGGACTTTCAGATTTCTTGTTACATTCGTATGAGCAGACAGCAACTCTGGAGATTCAGCTTACTTCAACAAGCATTAATTGTTCTTTTTTTGTTCAAAAAGACAGTTACACATTCCTAAGTCATGAGACAAACACAGTAATTGCAGATGAGGAGGAGAAAAGAGAGAGAGAAAATATATTACATTTTTAACCCCATTCCCTTTAGCCTGGCATTACCTCTGGCATCAGAATTCTCCCCTTTATGAAACTTGGGCAAGTCTTCTGGAGGTATCCCTCCAGCTTGCGTCAGGGGTGTAGTCTTTTGGTAGATTACCCCATACCTTTTCTAGATAAACCATCTGCATTAATATTAGTGGTACCCAGTATGGGTTAAACAGTCATGTTATAGGATTGCAACACTATCCCAGACATTTCACATTCTGTTTTGGTCTGTGTAGCTGATATAAAGGGTTATATTCTGTAACTATGGGCAGCTTTCTGCCATACAAATAGGATTGTAGTTTTTGCAAAGCCTAGACTATACCCAGACACCCTTTCTATGGCTGCATAAGACTCTTCCCTAAGGTGAGGTCCATGACTCAGGTACACCTTACTGTGCACTTCTTCCTTTCAGAATACCTATGTGCAGTGCCCACCCCATGGTTAGAAGCATCTGCTTGTACAATGAATTCTTGACTGTAATTTGGAATGGCTACAACTGGGGTGAACTGAGAGCCTCTTTGAGCCTTTGTAATGCCTGTTGTCAGGTTGTTGTCTAGGCAGCATCAGATGATTTAGCCTGTTGTCAGGTTGTTGTCTAGGCAACATCAGATGATCTGTTTTTCTTGGTGAGTTCTGGCAGGGAATAAGCTGTCATACCATCCAGGAGAATGCATTTTCTATAGCACCCTGGTGTTCTTAAAAATGTCTCTACTTTTTTCACGGTAGCAGTGTGGGGTCATGCCTGAATAGCCTTTGTTTTGGCAGATTCTGGCCTAATCTTTCCATCACCCATGCTATGATCTATATAACATACCCTGCCATACCCACCTGACACTTTTTAGCCTTTATAGTCCTCCCTGCCCATTTTGGTGTGACGAACACTTCCATGATATGTTGTGTATGTTCTTCTCTGGACCAGCTGAAGATAGCAGCGTCATCCAGATAAGTAAGGGCCTTATCTCCTTCTCCAGCGGGGATGCAGTTTACCAACCAATGGACAGTTGCTAGGGTGTTCTTCATACCACAGGGCATTTTTGTAAATTGTACAACCCAAATGGGATTGCAAATGCTGACCTCTCCCTGGCTGCAGGTGTCAGGGTATTTCACTGTAGCCCTTGGTCAAGTCAGTAGTAGTTAGATACAACCTCTCCCATCTGTAGATACAACCTCTCCCAGCTGTTCTAAGGCTTCATTTGTCCTGACCATGATGTAAGCATCTGACTGTATGACTCTTCAGTTTCCTGTAATCCACACAGAACTGGGTGTTGCCATCCTTCTTTGGCACCAGTACCACTGCTGAGGTCCAAGGGCTGTTGGACTCTTGGATTAGTTCTGATTCCAGCATGTCATTCAGCTCCTCTTTTAGAGTTTCACTAACTTTTTCAGGTACTCTGTATGAAGCTTGTCTTATAGATTGCTGGAGTCCTGTGTCTACATAGTACTTCCCCAGGCAGGTATACCCTGGCCTACCAGGAAACATATCCCCAAATTCCTGCAATACTGCACATATTTCCTGAACTTGGGTAGGGGTTAGTTGTAGGGAGACGGGCACCCCATTCACAGAGGTGCCTGACCACGCATCACCAAGTTTTACCTGCAGATCCCCATCTGGCTGTTCTTGTAATGTAGAGCAGATGTTAAGTACCGGGGATTCTCTGTCATGCTAGAGAGCTATGTTAATATGGGAGAGTTTGTGCTTTGGCCTCCTGCCTAGCAACTCTGTAGTGTAATTGACCTTCCTCATCCTTTTCACAGTGGTAAAATGACCTTCCCAGGCTGCCTGCAGCTTGTTGTGTCTCAGCATCACCTGCTACCCTGCAGAATACTCTCCCTAAAATGACCTTCCCAGGCTGCCTGCAGCTTGTTGTGTCTCAGCATCACCTGGTAAACTGCATAATACTCTCCCTAAAATGACCTTCCCAGGCTGCCTGCAGCTTGTTGTGTCTCAGCATTACCTGGTACTCTGCAGAATACTCTCCCTAAAATGACCTTCCCAGGCTGCCTGCAGCTTGTTGTGTCTCTGCATCACCTGGTACCCTGCAGAATACTCTCCCTAAAATGACCTTCCCAGGCTGCCTGCAGCTTGTTGTATCTTAGCATCACCTGGTACCCTGCCGAATACTCTCCCTAAAATGACCTTCCGAGGCTGCCTGCAACTTGTTGTGTCTCAGCATCACCTGGTACCCTGCAGAATACTCTCCCTAAAATGACTTTCCCAGGCTGCCTGCAGCTTGTTGTGTCTCAGCATCACCTGGTACCCTGCAGAATACTCTCCCTAAAAATGACTTTCCCAGGCTGCCTGCAGCTTGTTGTGTCTCAGCATCACCTGGTACCCTGCAGAATACTCTCCCTAAAAATGACTTTCCCAGGCTGCCTGCAGCTTGTTGTATCTCAGCATCACCTAGTACCCTGCAGAATACTCTCCCGAAAATGACTTTCCAAGGCTGCCTGCAGCTTGTTGTGTCTCAGCATCACCTCGTACCCTGCAGAATACTCTCCCTAAAATGACCTTCCCAGGCTGCCTGCAGCTTGTTGTGTCTCAGCATCACCTGGTAAACTGCAGAATACTCTCCCTAAAATGACCTTCCCAGGCTGCCTGCAGCTTGTTGTGTCTCAGCATTACCTGGTACTCTGCAGAATACTCTCCCTAAAATGACCTTCCCAGGCTGCCTGCAGCTTGTTGTGTCTCGGCATCACCTGGTACCCTGCAGAATACTCTCCCTAAAATGACCTTCCCAGGCTGCCTGCAGCTTGTTGTGTCTTAGCATCACCTGGTACCCTGCCGAATACTCTCCCTAAAATGACCTTCCGAGGCTGCCTGCAACTTGTTGTGTTGTGTCTTAGCATCACCTGGTACCCTGCAGAATACTCTCCCTAAAATTACTTTCCCAGGCTGCCTGCAGCTTGTTGTGTCTCAGCATCACCTGGTACCCTGCAGAATACTCTCCCTAAAAATGACTTTCCCAGGCTGCCTGCAGCTTGTTGTGTCTCAGCATCACCTGGTACCCTGCAGAATACTCTCCCTAAAATGACTTTCCCAGGCTGCCTGCAGCTTGTTGCGTCTCAGCATCACCTGGTACCCTGCAGAATACTCTCCCTAAAATTACTTTCCCGGGCTGCCTGCAGCTTGTTGTGTCTCAGCATCACCTGGTACCCTGCAGAATACTCTCCATAAAATGACCTTCCCAGGCTGCCTGCAGCTTGTTGTGTCTCAGCATCACCTGGTACCCTGCAGAATACTCACCCTAAAATGACCTTCCCAGGCTGCCTGCAGCTTGTTGTGTCTCAGCATCACCTGGTACCCTGCAGAATACTCTCCCTAAAATGACCTTCCCAGGCTGCCTGCAGCTTGTTGTGTCTCCGCATCACCTGGTACCCTGCAGAATACCCTCCCTAAAATGACCTTCCCAGGCTGCCTGCAACTTGTTGTGTCTCAGCATCACCTAGTATCCTGCAGAATACTCTCCCTAAAATGACTTTCCCAGGCTGCCTGCAGCTTGTTGTGTCTCGGCATCACCTGGTACCCTGCAGAATACTCTCCCTAAAATGACCTTCCCAGGCTGCCTGCAGCTTGTTGTTGTATCTCAGCATCACCTGGTACCCTGCAGAATACTCTCCCTAAAATGACCTTCCCAGGCTACCTGCAGCTTGTTGTGTCTCAGCATCACCTGGTACCCTGCAGAATACTCTTCCCTAAAATGACCTTCCCAGGCTGCCTGCAGCTTGTTGTGTCTCAGCATCACCTGGTACCCTGCAGAATACTGTCCCTAAAATGACCTTCCCAGGCTGCCTGCAGCTTGTTGTGTCTCAGCATCACCTGGTACCCTCCAGAATACTCTCCCACTATTACTGTTCTGTCATAACAGACCTTTTGTTGCTTTTGTGCTTGTGTTAGGAGATTGAATAATCTCCACAAACTCCATAAGCCTAGCCCGGTCTTAAAGTGTAGGACATACTACACAACACATTCTTTGTGGGAATCACCCTCCCACTTTTCATCATCATCATCAGACTTTTTTTCCCATTTCCTGCATGGGATTTTGGTGTCACATCAACTATCACCACTTTGCTCAGTTCAGTGCCGCACTCCTACCTTCTTCAGCAGTCATACCTGGCTGTTGCAGGTCTTCTCTTGTGAAATCCATCCATGTCTTAGCTGGGTTTCAATATTTCCTTTTGCCTTCTTTTTGTCACTCCCAAATATTCACCAGATCATCTTCTACTTTCCTGCAACATGTTCATGAGCTACCATGATGTCTTCTGTCTTTGAGCAAGCTTGGCTTCTGCTCTGATGTCAAAATGTCTTTATGTGTCCCACAGTGTGCATCCCACTACCCATGTTATGCACTTCATCTCCATTACATCTAGTTTTAAACTGCTCTTCCTTCACTGCCCAGGTTAAGTACTATACAGTAGTACTGGCCACACCACTGTTTACACCATACTTTTTAGCTTCGTTGGCATTCTTCTGTCACACAACCCTTGACACTCTGTACCAGTTGACTGCTGTCACTTTGATTCTACCTTTGTCCTCCTCATTCAAACCTTCCTTCTGAACCACCATCCCAGGTACTTAAAACGTTGACTTGCCCCACTATTTTTCCCTCTATTTCAGATTTCAGCTTCTTCTGATTCCTCCATCTGCTGCCATGACAACAGTCTTGTCTGTACTCTGTTCCAGTTTTGCTTTCCATTCCCCTATCATTTGCCGGAGTTCCTAGTTGGCGTCTGCTTGTATTGTCACAGTTTTTTTGCTCTGTGACCTCCATCCTGTTTACTATGTAGTCAGTTTCCATTTTGAACAATGATGGGCTCATAGATGAATCCTGATGCACCCCATTCCCACGGGGACCCTCTGTGCGAGTGCAGACACTCTGCTTTTGTCAACTGATCCTTGAGCAAAGCTTGCACTAATTTTATCAATGTTTCTGGGACTTGGAATCATCACAGGGCTGCCCAAATCAGCTTTAAGTCTTTGTCGCATGCTTTCTCAAAGTCTAGGAATGCCCAGTTAGACACTCTCCTCATCTCTACTTTCCTCTACACTATCTGTTTCAGTGCAAAACGTAGGTCAGTTGTGCTGCATCCTGTTCCGAGGTTGAACCGCACATCTCCTATCTTACTTTCTTCTACTCTACATATTACCGTATCAGTCATCCTCTCCAGCACTTTCATGCAGTGTGACAGGAGTTTGATACCTCTATACTGTCCCAGCTGTAAATGTCCCCATTGTTCGTTCTTGTACACTGGCACTAGAATGCTTATTGTTCAGTTGTCTGAGATATGCCTTTCTTTCCATACTGCTATGACTAATCCCTCAAGAGCCATTTCTCCCTTAACTCACCAAGCATCTTGATCATATCTGCTGTGACCCCATCTGAGCCGACTGCTTTTCCTGGCTTCTTTTTCCTTAGTGCTGTTCTTCTAGGTGGCTCTTCTTCTTCCGTCATTGTAGGTTATGACTTCTGTGGGGTTTTCTTCAGTTAGAAGCTGCTGAAAGTACTCCTTCCATCTGTCTTTAATGTCTCATGGACTAGTGAGCAGATTGTTGCTGGCATCTCTTATGAATGGTTTCTGATGACTATCTTGTTTATTGTTATTATTATTTATTTATTTTATTTATTTTACATTTGTTAACTGGGCTAGTCCAGCTGGATTGTATGTCCATTTTCAGTGGAGGCCCGGGGAGATAAGCTTCATTTGTGAACACAGAGATACAGTAAAGAAATCACAATATTATACAAAAAAAAAATTTTTTTCATCTGATCATATCTTTCTGTCTTTGCCTTGCAAGCTGAGTTTCTTTGCACCATCTACTGAGTCATGTTCCACAAATTGGTAGAGTGCGCCTCATTCCTTGTACTTTGCTATTGCAACTGTTCTCTTAACGTCTTTGTTAGCCAATCAGCATTCCTTCTTAGCCAGGTCTGTCTTTTCTGTCTCCCACTTCTTCCTGCACTCCTTCTTTTGATAAATTCCTAGATTTCCGCATCCCACCCCCATCTCTCCTTATGCACCTTATTCCCGGTCTTGGCTCGGCTACATATGACTTAGTTTTCACGCATGTCATTCTGTGATACTGCCATTCTCCAACTCCACCCGTTTCCCCTTCTCCCTGAGGTGCTAGAGTCCCGAGTATTTTCTTAAACTCTTGTGCTTTCATTCGAGTCAATATCTTGGTCTTCAGCCTAGTCTGTGTTGACCTAGGAGCCCTCCCTGTCCACTGTGTGCAGCTGATCATGGCCACCAGTGCTTTATGCTGTGGGCCAACTGTTTCACTTCAGATGACTTTGCAATACCTGGCTCTAATCCCTTTCCTTACTAGGTCGAAGTCCACAAGTGTTGAATGTCGCCAACTCTTGTATGTGATCTTGTGACTGTCTTACTAAACTGATTCGTCGCCACCATCAAGCCATTTGCCAGACAGAAGTCTAGAATTGCCTGTCTTTCTGTATCCCCATTGCCCTACCCACATGAATCCAGGCAGTTCTCATATCCTGCTCTGTCTGTCCTTGTGTGAGCATGGTTACCCATTATCAACACTGACTCCTGTTGTCCTGCTGTATCTAGAAGATCCTGCATCTGCTACCTGAATGCAGTCTTTTCCTTGCCATCAAACCTCTGCCGTGGGACATACATTGAGTTTATGAATGCTGCCCTATCTCAAACCTCTGCCGTGGGACATACATTGAGTTTATGAATGCTGCCCTATCTTTACATAGGAGTCTGATTGCTATGAGCCTATCAATAATTCAGAACAACTCCCTTACAATTTCTGGATCCTAAGCCTAGTGGCTTTGCTGCACTGCCCTTCCACCTCCTCTCCTGGATACATGTGATGTCCAGTCTCTGTTTCCTGTGAAAGAACTTGAATTTAGTGTGGCAATCTGTATGTTTGGCAGAGGAATTCTATGTCCAGCTTTTGCTCAACAGAGCTATCCCAAGTAATCCAGACTGCAGACTGGGCAGCTGGATACCAACCAGACAGCGGCTTATTGACCTTGGGCTGCTGGGTTTTATAGCAGGCACCGCTGTCCGACAGACGTACATTGGAGTACATACTCCCACTGTTAGCTTGTATCCCTGGCATAGGTCCAAGTAGGCCATGTCCTCAAACCATTTATTTTATTTTATTTAACATTTGTTAACCGGGAAAGTCTGACTTGGAACAAAGCTAATTTTCAGTGGCGGCCCCGGGAGAAATGCTCCAGTCGCATGTCTTTCTAATGTGGCAGGAAACAGGAGCACCTGGAGAAAACTCACAAGAACTCAGGCAAGACATGCAGACTCCACACAGAAGGCACCCCAGCTGAGAATCCAACCAGAGAACCTCTTGCTGTGAGGTGACAACATTACTGCTGCACCACTGCGCCGTCCAGTTTCTCTCTGGCAAATACCCATGCCTATATCTGGTAACATTAATCAATGAGGCAAATTAACCAATTTTTTTACACTGTTGAATGGCCAGCCTTGGCAGGATACACAGTTTGTCTGTGTTCTGCCATTTAGATGCTAATATGCAAGACATTTGATGTCTAAAGCAATTAACTCTTTCCCTAATGGTCATCACCTAGAGTCCATGCTGTTAAAAATTTTGGGGGAGGATACCAAAGTAAAGGTAACTCCAGCAGATCAGGGATACAAGGATGAGCAAGAATAAAGAAGGTCAAAATGTTGATTGTCCCACTGGTCCTATATATGGGTCTATATCAGCATACTGAATGCTGAAAACGCCAAACGCAATTTAATCGGACTGAAATGTTTGAAATCTCAAAACAGCGAACTGACGGAACACTGATTTCTTTCCCAGGGAAAGAAATCTGTGTTCCGTGCAAAAAAAAATAATTTTTTTTCAATACTTTAAACACTGACAGAAGTGGGGGGCTGTGCCCCCACCCCCCTACTTAAATATACCAACTCCGAGGCCGCACCACAGTGGAGGAAATAGCAAACTCTGACGGCCCACCACTTTCTTTCCCTGGGAAAGAAATTGATGTTCCGTCAGTTCGCTCTTCTGAGATTTCGAACATTTCAGTTTGATTAAATTAAATTTGACACTTTCAACATTCAAACTGCTGATAGGAACCCCTTTATCTAGGCCAGTCATACTAGTATGCATCAGAACAAACTATGTGGGATTAGGTTGCCTCCAGAGAGGGACAGTCGGGCAAGCCCTCAGGGATGTTGCGCGGGTCTGTCCGTGAAAGGTTCTCTAGACCCAAAATTACGCGGCCCCCCTCTGCCTCTGGGCCGGCGTCCACCTTGTTCTCCTCTGCCTCTAGAGGACGAGTGGTCTGCAGCTGGATGGGATTGCTGAGACTTGCGGAACCACAGCTTCTTTTGTCCCCTCTGATTCCTGGAGAAGGATCTTTGGGGGCTAGAGAAGCGGACTCCAGCAGACAGCGTCTTCCCGTCCTTTTCGCTTTGGGCCAGCGTATCGCGAACGGTCTTGCCGAAAAGAGCAGAACCATCAAAGGGGGCGTTCGCGAAGGATGCCTTGAAGGGATCCGCGAAGTCGCAAAGACGGAGCCAGGCGTGACATCGTAAGACTACCCCTGATCCGCTGGTTCTAGCGGCTCCCTCCAATGCATGAGAGAGGAGCCGCATACACTTATTGGAGATGGATTTCAGAGTGGCCATTCATGTCGTAAACACATTCCTGTCTCCGACCGACATGGACTCTGGGGGGGCTGCAGCGTATTCCTTGATCAAGTCTCACTGTAGCCTGATGGTATGTGCCATATAGTTCAGCGCCCTTATAGAAAAGGTCGCTGAAGCAAACATCTGCTTCCCAATCCGGTCCAACACTCGAGATTCTTTATCTGGCGGGTGGACCAGAGAACTCTCCTGAGCGAGTTCTTTCTTGGTGGCCGCCGCCACCAACATGGCATCAACAGGGGATCCTTTGGCCCATGATTGCCTATCTGTGGGGGGGCTTAGTATTTTGTCGGGACGCCTAGGTATTGGCTCCACGGTGTTGGGCTCCTTCCACGCCCTGGTGGTAATTAAGTCCATCAGGGGGTCGGCCAGAGGGGACACCCAGGAAGTAGATGGGCCTGCCTCAAACGCCTCCAGGAACACTGATTCATCAAGGGAAGGTTTTTGGGCAGACCACCCCCCTCTAATACGCAACATTTCCATGATGTCTCCAAAGGAGACATCTTCAGGGGGTGACCTTGGGGGAACCCTCCCTATCATCTAAGTCCATGTCAGTGGTAACGGACTCGGGGGAGTCCAGGTGCCTCCTTTTACACCGTTTACGAGGAACCTCCTCGGTGGGGCTATCCGAACAGGGCTCGTCCACGGGTTGTTGTTCCTCAACAGGAAGTAGCTGGAGGGCTTGGGCAGGCTGTCCCGATGGTCGGATGATGGAAGACAGACCCTCATACAGTGGGGGTACAGGTGGATCCAAAGCCCGTACCGGGGATCTGGAGGATCTCAACAGTACCCTCTCCACTACCTCAAAAGCCGAAGGAGAATCACCCTCGCCAGCCTCTGAGTGCAATCTCCTCGGCTCCGAGGAAGGGATCGGGGTCGGAGCCGAAGCAGTCGGCGCCGAGAGAGAGGTGCGCTCCAAAGCCAACAGCTCAGAAGATACAACTCCTCCCTCGGATCCGATGCTCAGCCCTCAGGCCCAAGAGCTCGGATCCGACAAGCTCAAGGGCATAGTCGGTGTCGAAGAGATCAGCGCTATCGGCGGCGACAATTCCCTGGGTCCGAATGGGCACGGATCCGATGACTCCGAGATCCGAAAACGAGTCTGAAAAGGAGTGATCGGGGCAAACATGGGGAAAGCGCTCCCCCCGGGGGGGGGGCAAGAGCATCCCCATCTGCATTTGGGTCTGTAAGAACCGACACATCATCCGATCCATATCCGCTTCGGAGATGCTTTTAGTTGACCTGGAAGAGGTAGACGAGGTGGGCCGGGAGGGCCGCCTCGACGACCTCAAGGGAGAACGATCTTCCTCCTCCGGCTTTGGTGAGAAGCTAGGCGAACGGAGCCAAGAGGAGAAGGATCTGGAGACCCCCGAATGAGATTTAGTTATTTTTGCTGGCGGAGCCGAGGGGTGAGACTCGGCCCACCTTTTATGGGATCTATGTCCCTCCTTATCCTTGTGCCTCTCCTCCTTAGATGAGGAGGCACTATTTTCCCCAGAGCTCAAACCCGAAGTGGGAGGTTGAATCCCGGGTTGAGCTGAGGGAACAGAGGGCGCCAAGGCCGCTGAGGCAGCCGGAGCCCGAACAGGAGAGGAAGAAGAAGCTGACTCCTGGGGGAGCTTTCCCGCCAGGATCAGCTTGTTCTTCCTATCCTGAAGTGCCCGGGGATTAAAGGCTGCACAGATCTGACAGGCCTCTGAGAGATGGGCTGCCCCCAGCCACAAAACGCACTGAGTGTGGCCATCAGCTGGGGAAAGCTTGTGGCCACACTCAGTACATTTGGAAAAAATGACCTTAGGCCCTTCCGCCATGTTGAAGCACTCACACACACACACACCCAAACGCTAAGGGGGGAGGGTGAGTGACAAAGAAAACTAATCAACTGTACCAGAAAAATTTTTAAAAACTAACACTAAAAAGGGGGGTAGAAGGTTTGCTAACCACACGCACACGATTTTGAACACTTTTTGGTGAAAAAAGATAGAAATGATCTCACCCAGCCAGGAGCTCTTCAAAAGTAAAGCTTCTTCAGCCGTGGCAAAAAACGATCTGAGGTAATGTGGTTGGTAGCAGGGGATTATGGGTAGGGGAGGAGCTAGGAGCTCGGATCTTGGAGCTTGGTAAGCTGCCGGCAAGGATTCGAAGTCAGATCCGATACCCATAGGTTGCAGAGCAAATGAAGTAACTACTTCAGATATATTTGTTTATATGAATAGTAATTTCATAAGGAAAGAAAGGAGAAGAGGAAATCCAGTACGGAATTACTAGAAGTTAACTTAAAAGGGAGGAGTGCTGCAATGTAAAGAGAGTTCCCAGCTGTGAAGATTATTAAAGGATTGAGTTAATAAAATATAAAAAAGCAAAGTCAGGATTCATTTTGAAATTTATTATTTCCCTAGTAGAAATGGCAAAAAGTTATACACGAGTTTCTGAAGACTGCAAACATGAGCGGTGTCTAGAAATTTAAAATATGAGACTATTACTTGGAATGTTTGTAAAGGCAGGACTGTGTGATGTAAGAGTGCAACATGCAAGACTGTATACAGTGTTTAAACATAAAAGTTGTGGTAATAAAGATTGTTCAAACTGAAAAAAGAAACAAGTAGGGGACCAAGAATTGACCATTGTGGTATGCCTTTAGTAATGGGGCTTCTGTGAAGAGAGATGAGGCAGTCTTTATTCTGAAAGCCCTGTTGTTTTGTAAGTTCTAGAACAAATTGGACACAGTGTTGCTTATTACAATATTATGCATGTGACTGAGTAGGATGGAGTGGTGTATAAGATCAAAGGCACAAGTAGGTTAGTGAAGATGGTGCTTGTGAGCTGACCATCTGTCAGAGTCCACAGGGCACTCATTCCTGATCAGAAGCCATGCTGCTTAAAGAATAGGAGTTAGTATTATTCTAAATAGTTGGATAGCTGTTTGTATGCTATATTTTCAAGAATGTTTCTTAAATTTGGGAGAATGGAGATAGGAAGAATGTGGGAAATTCTGGTTGGGTATGGAGCTGGAGGTGAGACAGAGGTTGTAACATGGATGAGGGGTTGGATAACGTGTTTTCTACAGTAGTAGATGAGCCTGGGGCAGATGATGTTAGCTCCTTTTGTTGCATTTACGGGGATTTCTTTGAATACTGGCACAATGACTTGAGATTTGACTGTTGTGAGGTAGAATGGATGCACGGGGGGTGGGTCAGATGATACAGAGGTGGGTGGTGTGGAGGGGGAATGTGTAGTGGGCAGGTGTGTGAAGTAATTAAGGAAGACACGGACTGACAGTGCTCCATGGGGACCGATGATTCTGTTCCATATTTTGGAGTGCGGCCATTTTTCCCACTCAGGAGGTTGACTTCCTTTTGAAATTGTTTAGGGAAGTGTACCAATGAGAACTATTTTGATTTGTGAAATTTAGTTTTATTGCACCAAATAGTTTCTAAGTAGGTTGTTAAGGTAGCATGAACTTGGGCTATGGCTTTAACTCTTAAATGAGATTTGTAAAGGTGGAGCATTCTGCCTCCCCTTCTAACCATTGACCGGACATCAAAAGTACAGTTATAGCCTGGGAAGAACTGCTGTAGGTTGGGATGGTTTTCTTTTAACCAAGATTCTGTGGCACAAGGTCAGGTGAGTAGTTATTGAGGATCTGTTTGGTCTCACTTGTTTCTGTTGTTCTTTGCATTGATGAGTGCACAGGAGAGGGATTTGAGATGTTAATGTGGAAGATGAATGCCATGAATCAGAGTTAAGTTTAATATTTGAGCAACGTATGAGAATGAAAATGATTGAGGAAAAGTGTAAATACATTTTAGAATCATTAGTCTGAGTTTGCACTGAATTAACAGGAGTGTGGTAGTGGTGTTTGTATTAGTGGTAGATGGTGGATTGCTTGGCAGTGTGAAATAATTGTTCAGTTTATTGTGGCTAAAGTTGTTTGTATTTAGTGTGTAATAGACTGAAGAAAGGTGAGGTGGTGTCAGTAGGTGTTATGTCTAGAGGCAACTGTCAGTGATTTAGGAAGAGGAGTGCTGAAACTGAAATATTTTCTAAGAATCCCTGCTGTGAATGTGCACTGGAAGGTGGTAGTGGTCAGTTAATGGAGGACTTGAGTGATGTTATGGGAGTAAGACCAGTGATAAATCAACTCTGGGGGCAGCCAGGGATGGGGGCAGGAGGGTAGCAAAGTGGTCAACAATCAGTGAAACCAGCCATCAGCTTCATGGACAATTCACAGGCAGTCAGTTAAGGAAGAGAGAACATGCAAACAGAAAAAGACAAAATGTGAACAGTCTTCATTGTGCATTTTGCCTTTTCTTATAATTCAGATTTCTATGCATAAAACAAGAGAAGAAGCCCCTGCGTTTACAAAAGGCTCGTCTTACCATAAGAACACACTTAAGCAAACTAGTAATTATCCTTCGGGAACTATTATGAAGCTCAAAGCTGAATAAGAATTTAAAATAGCCACTAAAACCAAAAAAATAACTACAAATTGGAAACTATGAACTATCATCCAACATCGTTTGAAATTAGTTCAGAAAAATGCTGCCCTCTCTGTCCCAAAGGAAATGGCTAATAGTGTACGAAATGATGCATACTCCAGCTGATGACTTTGGGTGGGGTATAATCTGTACTAAAGTTATCACTATTCCATGATTTCAGTCAAAAACACCCCCTAACTTACTGTGGAAAAAGACCTAACAACCATCTCAAAAGCTAAGAACACCTCCAGATAACATTAGGTGCCCAATTATCATTACAAATGTAATCTACTTAACCTGTTTAATCTAAGCCTCTTTACTGGTTCATAGGTGTATACTAGGCTAATGTCCACTAGGGCCTTTATAAGCCTAGCCATGTAACCTAGTATGACCCACACATTTTATCATTTAGACATTAATAGAGAGAGTTTATTTTTGGTTTTGACATCAATTACTGACCGTTTCTGTCCATCAGATATAAGTGCCAGACCAGGGGTGAATTTTTGGTTTTCCATCCGCTGGTCAGATTTGACATTGTTTCACATGGATGGGGAGCCTACACCAGAAAATGGGAATTCTGTAGGAAACATGTACGTCTGTCCAACACATCTTATTTAAGTCACAAGCAACATTTTGGTCTTTGGCTCTAGTGTTCTTATGCTGTATGTTTTGCAGATGTGCAAAAGGTTCATCAGCACTGGATCCAAGGATGCCTTGTATGCCAGGCATAGGTCACCTCTCAGTAGTCTGTAGGAAACAGAGTATAGAGACAGGGCTTTGAGGTGATCTGCAGGGGACATTGTGTTTATGCCCTATATCCTTTTTCTAAGGAATCTTTGCGGATGTTCCAGTTGTTGCATGTGTCTGGCAAAGGTCCATACCAAAGGAGACATACTGACCCTTTCCATTATACTCTGTAATAGGTCTGATGAGGGCTGAATACAGGGGTTTGATGACTTCCTGGACCTAGAGTGACCTTCCACTGACAAAGCAAAACTGGGGTGGATCCCATGTTACGAGTTCTCCTTTTTCCTTGTTGGTCACTTCCTTGATATTTCTTTCCATAGTTTTGCAAATAAGACTAGTCAGACTAATGGCTCTGTAGTTTCCTGGATCTGTTGATGGTCCACCCTTTTGAAGGGGGATGACCATTGCAGTCTTCCATTCTCGTGGCACAAAGCCTATTTTGAGACTACAGTTAAATAGTGACTCCAGTGGTCCTGGTAAGTATTATTTGACTATTTAGGGCATTTCCCGAGATATTATCAGGGCCCATTGAGGCTGTGTTTTTGACCTTGGCGAATGCAGCCATGACATGCTGTGTAGTTATAGTTGGAGGGGTTATTTATGAGGGTATTTCTTGGGGGGGTTGGCTGGGGAGGTAAAGTTGGTACTGAATTTGTCAGCCAGTAGGTTTGCTATTTTGCCAGGCTTGCCAAGCGTGGTGAATGTATCACCCTTAACCATCAGTTCAGCACACTTCTGTGTGCTCTGCTATGCCCCTGAGGTTTTTGATATAGCTTAAGAATATCTTATGGTTGTCTTTTGCCTAGAACACTGTCTTAAACTCAAAGTTGGCTTTGTTTGACCTAATTAGCCCTCTTAAGTGCCTGTTTAGATTAATGAGAGAGTTCATATTTTTATAGGGGGTTACACTTCCTGATTTTTGCCATGATCGTTTTCCTTTTGTTGTATAGACTGTTTAATTTGGGATGCCACCAGGGCAGTTTGTTTTTGAAGTTAGTTATAGGCTTGCTTCTTGTAGGTATAGCAGCCTCTATGCTATGACATGGCTGTACAGAGTTTCTTTGAATAATTCTGCATAGGCTGCTGTGTTCTATGGGTTCAGAGGGCATTGAATTTTGACAGACCATCGCCTAATAAAAAGTAGTGTGCCTTGGAATAGTTCCTGAATTTATACCAGCAGTAAAAAACAAAAAATGACTACTGAGCCCCCTGGACAATAAAATGACTACACTTTGAGCCCTCTTCTGTGTTTCCCAACTGAAACAAACCAGACAAATGCCTCCTGTCACAAGATGAATAATTCCAATCCTCCAAATGTAAAAACACAGTAAAAATAATCGCACAAGTCCAATGCTACTACAAACAACTAGCTAGAAATCCCTTACAGAAGGTAGCAACGGTGTTAGGGAAAGCACTTTTTTAGTAAAAATATCAGTGAAATGCACAAGTAAGGCAAAAAATGCAGCAATTACTTAAAATATTTTATACAAGTGTGATTTATTGATCCACAGCACTTAGCTTTGCATGGACAGCACTGGGTGGAAGTAAAGTACTTCTGGAATACAGGCTACAACTCCAAGTTTTGCTGGCCTCTGTGGAAATGAGCCAAGATTACATCATCCCAGATGGGATTCAAACCCACAATCTCTGTCTTAAGAGGCTACTGCCTTCTCCATTAGGCCACTGGGGCCTGAGTAAATATTACAAGCTTAGCCTTAACAGAATCAAACCTTGTACCTAAGAGGTAAAGACTTTAACCATTATGCCAACCCATCAGCTCATCCCCTAGTTCAATTTCTCAAGCCTAGAAAATAGCCATTGTAATGCCATTGCAAGAGGATGGCCTAACAACAGACCCTAATAACTATAGATCCAGTACTCTCAATAGCTTCGTATATAAAGCTTTCTAATGTATTCTCTCAGATCTTGTTAATGTCGACATATTTAATATATGTTAATCCTGGACCCTCATTTAATTCAGCTTTATCAGAGAAAGGGTCTTGCATCTGTAACTTCATTGATTTCTTTAAAACGTCACAAGTGCAGTGGACAATGATTACCCGGTACATGCAGCATATCTGGACCTGGTACATTCAGCATATCTGGACCTGGTCATAGCATTCGACAGTGTTCTCCGTACAAGCATTATTAACCGACTGATAAATCTGAATGTAAATCTTAAGCTGCATGGTGGATAGCAAACTGGTTGATGTAGCTCATGCGGTTAGCGTCACAGCTGCCATGTTTGAAAGCAAAACCATTCACAGTAATGTACCACAGGGCTCAGTGTTGGACCTTCTAGTTGTCATTTATTTCTCAGATGTTCATGCCAACACTTCAGCCTTTGTTTATCTAAGTTTGCAGACAACAATAAATTCAAAGTTATTGTTCAATCTTCTACTGACTCACTATTGCTCCAACATGAGTTAGACCATGTTAACAATCGGATCAAGGATAACGGTTTCAAATTAAATATGAAAAAATGTATTGCAGTTAATTTTGGTGACCAGAACATTTTTACATACCATGGGGGGTGACATAAATCAGACACCATTTTAAGAGATCTAGGCACTCTTGTCGATAATTCCTTATCTTTCTTTAACTCCATAAAGTATATTACATTTACATGCAGTCCTCATGCATGGTGCATCAGATGTCATCAGCAGCTGGCTGCTTCATCTCCTACCCTGTGTCTGTTCTCCTCACCTCTCAGTTGCCTTTGGGTTTGGCCTTTCCTTCTTCCTTGTATGATTTGTAACTCTTGTAGTACTATAATACCTCTTTCCATTGCTTTTTCATTTTTCCCTCCCCTCCATGTTTCATTGCACTCAGTTTTTGCTATCTTCTCCCCATATTCAGGATCATTTTTGCTGTCTTCTCCACATATTCAGGAACCTCTTGTATAACTCATGCACCCATACTCTTTTTGTCTCCTCCTAATTTTGACTGATGATAGTTTGAACGTTAGTACTCATCAGTCTGCTAATGTTCATTTTTCTTTCTTCCCAGATGCTGGGCTCCCTATCGAAATGTCAGCACTTGAAATGCCAAGTGGCGACACAGTGAGAAAAGAGATTGAAAATGCAAGAGTTAACTCTTGAAAATTGCTCTTTTTACTTTAAACTTCTTTTTTTCTGGGGACAAGCCCCTCTGCACCATCTGATGTGAGGCAGCTTGTCCCCCTGCATCCTCCGAATGTATCTACACCAACTCCAACGTACCATACTCCTGCCCCTTCCTGTTTATAAATCTCCATGTAGTGTTCATTAAATATTCCCTGATTATTTCATTCTCTTCTAAATGTTCTCCACCTCCTCCCCAAATCCTATGTACCTGTCTGTCTGCTTCCTGTATTTCCTGGTTAGCTGTTTTTTTGTGACTCCCCACATTCCACCAATAGTCCCTTCACTACCAATCTGGAATCTCTTGCTGTGTAATATTCATAACTCTTATTGCTTTTTTCTATGATCTGTGCCTCTTCTTCTTTACTTCCATTTCTTCCGTAATCACGTCCAGCTCCTCAGTCACCCTTGTCTTCTGTCCTTTCCTCCTGCACTGATCAGTTTTGGCACTGTCCTTGATTCTATCCATCCCCCAGCTGTTCATATTGTTCTATACTGACTTATTTATTAGACCTTGCCTTGTTCCCTTGTCCTCCCCTTCTATTTATAACTAGCCCACATCCACCCACTCCTCACTGCTTTCCGTTCCTGCACACTCCCTTAAGTTTCACTGCTGCGTGATGTTGTATAACTGCTTTCCGTTCCTGCACACTCCCTTAAGTTTCACTGCTGCGTGATCTTGTATAACTGTTTTCCGTTCCTACACACTCCCTTAAGTTTCACTGCTGCATGATCTTGTATAACTGCTTTCTGTTCCTGCACACTCCCTTAAGTTTCACTGCTGCATGACCTTGTATAACTGCTTTCCTTTCCTGCACACTCCCTTAAGTTTCACTGCTGCATGACCTTGTATAACTGCTTTCAGTTCCTGCACACTCCCTTACGTTTCACTGCTACACGATTTTGTATAACTGCTTTGCGTTCCTACATACTCACCTTATATTTCACTGCCGCATAATTTTATATATATTTCTTGTATTTGGATGTCTTCCATTATTTCCATTAGGTTTTTCTTCCTAAGAAACGGTCTGCTTTCCTGTACCAGAATGTTTCTTGTGAAGGTATTTTCCCCTTTCATTGGATACCTTTCTTAACATAACCACCTTCCTTTTTTTGTGCCCAGTTTACAGTAAAGATCTTGTAAAACCTTTCTTCATCCTTGTTTGGTGTGTATATGTTTGCCATTTCACACTTCCATGTCAGACAGTCCATCTTCTACCTGTTTTTTATCACTTTCTCTGCTGTTGTATGATTAAAGGGCTTCATACATTTGCTACTCCCCTATTTCCTTTCCCAGCCTTGCTGTCCATTTCTCACTTTAGGTAGTCATAAGGATCTCCCTATTTCTGATTTTCAGTTTTGTTTCCTGTAATAAAACAATGTCTCTCCCAGTCCTGTTTAGCTTTTCCTGTATTCTCCTTGTTCTGATAGGATTTGCTGAACCCCTGATGTTCCACACAATTATCTTTTTTTTCCTTGTTTTTATAAAACAATGTCTCTCCCAGTCCTGTTTAGCTTTTCCTGTATTCTTGTTCTCATAGGATTTGCTGAACCCCTGATGTTCCACACAGTTATCTGTCTTTTCCTTGTTGTTTTTCCTGTCTCATGCCACTTTCCCAGTTGCTGCCTTTTGGCATTCCCTTCCCTCTTGGCCTACTGCCTAAGCTGAACATTGTGCTATTTAGTGCCTGTCTACTCTGGCTTCGTTGACCCCCACCCCTTCCCAGCCTCTGGATCTCTGCCTTTTGGCTCTTGCATTTGCATGGATATGACCTGGACATGGGTCTTTTAAGACTTTATTTTGTTCTCTTTTAGTGTCCCTCACAGTATTTGATTGCATGCCAATCCAGTACTGATGCCACAGTATTTTATACCCCATCATTCCATTCATCAGACTACCCTCCCCACAGTTTCTCACTTGTCTGGTGCTTCAGCTTAATTTTTGTGACAGTCCAGTGTTTCTTTATTTGCAGTCTTATAGCTCCTTTATTTCACATTTTTTGTTGGTCATTCTTTACCTTACTTTTCACATTTTCCCACATACATTCATTGTCATGGCCCACCGCCCCCCCCCATTTGTTACATCAGCAATTACTTATTTCTTCTTAGATTTGGGTATTAACCTTATGTTTTCTGCAGGTTGTTGTACAGCATTAAGTAACTGTTAAAATGCATCACTTACACTGGAGATGTGTGTCTATGCCCACTATTACCCATTATTTCTTCAGTAATTTCTTCGGTGCCTCTCATTGCTTGTATAGGTTTGGTGTTGTGTTCCCTCGGGCATGTTTTGTAAGTTAAGTAGATGTTTCATTTAAAACACCTTCCTACCCTGGCCACAATCACTTGCCATTCAGCTTCCATTCCTTTCACTAAATTATTGCTCCTGCTTTACTGCGGATACTTTAATTCTTCGTGATTTCTTGCCTTCCACCTCTGACTCTGCTATCCATCATGGATGTCTCTATCTGGTTTGTGTAGTCTCTCACTTCTCCAGTAGTTCACTTCAGAGACTGCTGAAACATCCAGTGTGCTGTCCCCATCTCCTTGCAGATCTCCCTTGTCTGTCCCTGCTTCTTTCTCTGTTTTTATGTCTAAATCTCCCCTCAAAGAGGCTTCTCTTTCTTCTCTCTCATTGGTACAACTCTTGCACTTGTTTCTCCTCCATAATGTTGTCTTTTTTCTCATCTCTTTGCAGTTGTCTTTGTGATTTATTTTGTCCACATCTGTTTTACTGGCATGTGACCCACTTCACTTCCTGACTTAGTCTTCTTCGCTGTTGGGGTTTTAATGTTACATACCCTTCCTAATGTCTTTGCATTACCTCTTACATCTCAGATTGTTCTCAAAGTCTGTGTCTCACTACAACAAATCTACACCAGCCTTTACCCAGGCCGTTGAAGGTTGCAGGATCCTCATTTGGCTGTTGGGTATCTGCACACGGCTAGCAGGCTACAAATTGATGACCTTTGTTCTGAACTTTCGTCTGTTTTACATGATTTAAAAGCTTAAGTGCTTGAGTTTTGTTACCTGTAGGTTTAACCTTCTTACCATCCCTTGGCATTACAAATATTGGAAAAATAAAATAGCTTAAGCGCTGCCAAGATGGAACTCCCCAATCCTTAATTCAGTACTTGGGGTGCTTCTTTCATTTTTCTTTCAGTCCTTTCCAGCATTACAAATAAAACACTGTACCAAGGTTCGACATCGGTATTCGAACTTTGTATCGTGGGTGGAATTTAGATGATGTCTTCCTGCTGTTATCACATGCACTAGCGGCAACTCTCCTGGTACCTACACCGCCTGAGAGTCCTGCCTTTACTATTTATTTTATATTCTGTCCAGTGCACACAAGAAATGATGGTGATACCATAAAGTGTTAGCAAAACACAGGCATTTAAATACTAGCAGCAAAACCCGATAACTATTGGTGCTAATATACACAAGAAGTGCATTAAAAGCTTAAAGCATGTGCTGGATAGAGGTACAGGAATCTGAGCAAAGTGCAAAGCTGTGTAGATTAGCAGGGTTGTAAAGATGATTGTGTGTACATCTCAGTGGTACTGTGTTGGCAGAGTACATTTAAAAGTACAGAAGTTTAACATAATCTATTGTTAGTCTAAATGCATAAAGAAAAGTTAGGTTATGGTATCAGTTATACAGTGCAAAATCATAAATACTTTTTAATAACATTATTAACTTTTCTATTATGTCTGCAGGAGTGCGCAGTGTTGTCAGAGTCCATGTCAGATGTCACTACAGAGGAGCTTGCTAAATCTGGATGTGCCAAGAGCTTCTTATGGCCAGTGTCTGCTAACCCATCAAAATTAACTCCAACTGGAAATAAATATACTAAATACATGGACAATTCCATAAGTTTTAGCAAAGAGAATAAACTAAAGGCATTGCATCCCATGCAGATACCCACAGTGAGGAGAATGTATATAAGTATGATACATGTGACAAGAGTTTTAAAAAGTGCCAATTTGCAAACCATAAGGAAGCAAAGACTAAAGACAGGCCATATAAATGTTCATTATGTGACAAGACTTTTGCACTTGCAGGAGTATTCTCCTTATTCTGATTCTGATGTGGATGATTCTACTCCTTCTGCTTCTCCTCCAGAGGATTTTTCTTTTCAGAGACTCTTCATTCCATGAGGGAACATTTTAAGTGGGAAGGTCAGGACTTCTCTGATTCCAGGAAAAGGCTTAGGAATTTTTGCTTACCCCAGCATAGGCCTTGGCTATACCACCTGTTCTGGATGTTGTGGAAGATGTGTTTGCAGAGGCTTCACTTAATCCTGATTCGCTGCCTCCTGCTCCTGTTAAACCGACAGGTATTACAGGGTGCCTGAAGCTCATAAATATCTTTTATAAGAGTCCTAGGGCGGACCCAGAAACTGTTAGTCAGGGACCCAAGGGTGTCAAGGCCTCTGTTGTAAAAATCCGTCCCTCCAGATAAAGAGGCCAGGGCTTTGGATAGATGGGGAAAGAAAGTCTATACTTCTTCCACCTTAGCTATGAGGGCTTTGAATTGCCAGTTTCACATGTTAAAATATCAAAACTATCTTCTTTCTCAATTGAAGTCTAAGGTTGATGCTCATGGAAGGTATTGAGTGTAAAGAATTACAAGATTTGGTACATGTTTCTGAACAGGTGGGTAAGCACTCTTTACAATGTGGTTTTGATGCTGTACAAGCCTCCTCTAGGGTGGCTGCCACTGGGTCAGTTCTTCGCAGGCACGCCTGGCTGAGGGATCAGAATTTATCTGACCATGTTAAAACAAGGATTTTAGATGCTCCTTTACAGTCTGATGTGTTGTTTGGTTCACCTGTGGAAGCAGTCTTAAAGAAAATGGAAGACAAGGCTAAGTCTATGCAGACTGTTAAAGATTTTTTGCAAGTTCAGCCTCCGAAATTTAGTAGGAATTGGCCTGCTAACGGGTGGACGCATTCTTCTTATGATTCACAGTCTAGGGGTAGATCTAGACGTGGTAGGGCAGAGCTCAGGTTCTTTCAGACCTAGAACAGGGAGTTCACCTGCACAGTCTTCGGTGAGGGCAGGGCCAGTCCTTTCAAACAGGCCCAATGACCTACCTTTTCAGCTGCCAGAGCCTTCTTGTCTGGCAGCACCTTTGGGAGGAAGGTTGGCACTCTTCAAGGAAAATTGGAGTTTAATTACCCAAGACAGATGGGTATTGATATCATACACCAAGGTTACAAGTTTTATTTCCATACCTTGCCTCCTTTCAAAGGCATGCCAGACGCTCCTCCTCAGCAAAGAATAGAGGCTCACAAACAAATTTCTCTGCTGCTTCAAATAGGGGCCATACAGCCGGTCCCTCTGCCAGAAGTGGGCCTAGGATTTTATTCTCGCCTGTTCCTAGTACCAAAGAAGGGGAACACGTGGAGACCAATTTTGGATTTATCTATCCTCAACACTTATCTGGACATTCCCAAGTTCAAAATGTTGACGTTATAACAGCTTTTACCTCTGCTGGGCAAAGATCACTGGATGGTGACTCTGGATCTCAAGGAGGCTTACCTTCATGTTCCTATCAGACTAAGTTGCAGGAAGTATCTGGCTCGGCTGGGACTTCTCATTATCAGTTCTCTGCATTGCCCTTTGGCTTATCTACTGTGCCCAGAGTGTTCACAAAGGTTCTGGCTCCAGTAATAGCTTTCTTCAGGCTAAAAGGGATTCAGATCTATCCTTATTTGGACGATTGCCTGATTCTGGCTCAAGGAAGGGACGAACTTCTTCATCATTTGCAATATGTGATAGCAGTGCTAAGATGCCTGGGGTATTCTGTGAACGAAATAAAGTCCAGTCTAGTACCCTCTCAGGACATGTGCTTTCTGGGTGTGAGACTGAATACAGCATCCCAGATGGCCTTTTGACCCCGGACAAACAAAAGAATCTTTCCCTTTACTTCCATCAATTGTCTCATCAGTCCAGGCTGACTGCAAGGACAGTCCTTCAAGCCTTGGGGTTCATGGCATCTTAGATTCTGGTGCTTCCCAATGCCAAACTGCATATGAGGAAGCTACAATGGTATCTCAAAATGTATGGACACAGCACTGCCAAGATTTGGACACTGTCATTCAGATAATACCTTGCATTCAAAAGGAATTTTTGTGGTGGGCTCAGGAATGTCACCTAAACAAGGGACTCTCTGTGACCCGGCCAGAGGCGAGTCAGATTCTAACGACAGATGCCTCAGACAAAGCTTGGGGAGCTCATCTAAATGGAAAGTGCATACAAGACACGTGGCCTGCCAGACTACAACATCTACATATCAACTTGAAGGAGATATTAGCAGTCCAATTTGCATTAATGGCTTTCAAGGATTTACTTCTTCCAGGGCAGGTGTTGATTCTAACAGACAACACGACTGTCATGTGGTACATCAACAAGCAAGGGGGAACACATTCTTATCCTCTATGCAGACAAGCAATGATTTTGTGGGAGACTGCTCTCAGTTTACAGCTAAATCTTCAGGGCAAGGTTTCTGCCGGGAGCACAGAACTCCTTAGCAGATGTGTTGAGCAGACGGATTATGGATCCCCAGGAGTGGAAATTGGATCCTCATGTATTTCAGAAACTGACAGTGTCATGGGGAACTCCAGACATAGATCTGTTCGCTTCTCCACTAAACTACCAGCTGCCAAAGTTTTGCACAAAAAGGTTTCATCCCACAGCTTGGAAAGTGGATGCTCTTTCTTTCAATTGGAGCAATCTTCATGTGTATGCCTTTCCACCTCTGCCTCTCCTCCCAAAGGTACTCCTAAAGGTCAGACAGGACAAGCCAAAGATGATTTTAATAGCTCCAGATTGGCCTCGACAGCACTGGTACCCATTACTGAGAAGTCTGGTTCGGGAGCCTCCATGGCCTTTGCCTTCAATTCCACACCTGCTGTCTCAGGAGAACAGTCATTTACTCAATGTCAAACTTCACTCTCTTCACCTAACAGCCTGGCATATTTTGTTTTAAACCCTGGAGGGTCTCAGCTGCCACAGCAAGTTTTGAATGTTATTTTGGAGGCCAGAAGGCCTAGTACAAGGAAAGTGTACGAGATAAATGGAAGAGATTTTTATTTTGGAGTACAGCAAAGGAATTTGATGTTTCAAGCCTAATTTGAGTGTGGCTCTTCAATATCTTACTGAGTTACTGGACAAAGGGTTGTCCTTCTCTTCTATTAAGGTTCATGCTGCAGCAACTTCTGCTCACTATGACTGTGACCCACCATTGTTTTCTCATCCTTTGTTTAAGCACTTCCTTAGAGGGGCAAAGAATATAAGACCCCACGTGAGCTCCTACTCCTGCTTGGGATCTCAATTTTGTGTTGGAGAAACTCACTCTACAACCTTTGAGCCTGCAGCTACTGCCGAGTTGAAATATTTATCATGGAAGACTGCTTTTGTTGGCCATTACCTCTGTAGAAGGGTTTCTGAATTACAGGCCCTTATGGCAGTTGAGCCTTCTTAATTTTCCATAAGGATAGGGTATCTTTGCATCAATCCTACCTTTATGCCTAAAGTGGTTTCTAGTGTGGCTTTAAACCAAACTATTCATTTGCCTACTTTTTATGCAAACCCCCAAAATAAAGGGGAAAAGATTTTGCACACTTTGGATATACACAGGCAGTTATGATATTATTTGAGCAGAACTAAAGGGTTCAGGCAGTCTCAGCAGTTATTTGTTTCATTTGCTTTGGGTTCTCAGGGCAAGCCTGTGTCAAAACAAACTATTTCTAAGTGGATTGGGTTTTGTATTGTTTTCTGTTATTCCCATCATGGTAAGGAGATTCCAGCTGGGATTAGGCCTCATTCCACTAGGGCTACTGCCACTTCTACAGCTTTTTAAGGGGTGGCAACTAAAGATATTTTGGAGGCAGCTACTTGGAGTTCAGTGCATACTTTCTCTAAGCATTATCACCTTCCACTTTACTCTAAATCTAGGGCTGGTTTTGCCGCTGCTATTTTACAGGGCATTTTGGCAGCTCCTACTGCTTTATAGTTTTGCCATCCGCCCTTACCTCTGCTTTGGGATTCTTCCCAAGTGTAAGGACTGCAGCAATGTGAGATGAAGAACATAGTACAGTTTTGTACCTACCATAAATGTAGATGTTCGAAGATCCACATTGCTGCAGTCCAATTTACCCTCCCTCCTTCCCCTCTGTAGTTAGAGGCGGTTGTGTGGTTTGGGTTGTAAATATTGTAGATATTATATATATTGTACATATGATTAGTGCAAGGGTGGTTGTTTGTTTTTTGCTGTCTTTTGGTTTTGACCTTTCTTGTTTAGGGTCTTCTGACATCTGGGGCAAGAAAAGACTGAGGATATGACGTCGGTCATGCGCATTTGTACCCTGACGTCCTGATGTCAGTCTTAAGCGCCTTGACCGACGTCAGCCTAATACTTTGATATTCGGGCCGACCGAGGACAGCGGACTACCCAAGTGTAAGGACTGCAGCAATGTGGATCTTCGAACATCTACATTTATGGTAGGTACAAAACTGTACTTTATAAAACAATGTCTCGCCCAGTCCTGTTTAGCTTTTCCTCTATTCTTGTTCTCATAGGATTTGCTGAACCCCTGATGTTCCACACAATTATCTGTCTTTTCCTTGTTGGTTTTCTTGTCTCATGCCAGTTTCCCAGTTGCTACCTTTTGGCATTCCCTTCCCTCTTGGCCTACTGTCTAAGCTGAACATTGTGCTATTTAGTGCCTGTCTACTCTGGCTTCGTTGACCCCCACCCCTTCCCAGCCTCTGGATCTCTGCCTTTTGGCTCTTGCATTTGCATGGATATGACCTGGACATGGGTCTTTTAAGACTTTATTTTGTTCTCTTTTAGTGTCCCTCACAGTATTTGATTGCATGCCAATCCAGTACTGATGCCACAGTATTTTATACCCCATCATTCCATTCATCAGACTACCCTCCCCACAGTTTCTCACTTGTCTGGTGCTTCAGCTTAATTTTTGTGACAGTCCAGTGTTTCTTTATTTGCAGTCTTATAGCTCCTTTATTTCACATTTTTTGTTGGTCATTCTTTACCTTACTTTTCACATTTTCCCACATACATTCATTGTCATGCCCCCCCCCCCATTTGTTACATCAGCGAGTACTTATTTCTTCTTAGATTTGGGTATTAACCGTATGTTTTCTGCAGGTTGTTGTACAGCATTAAGTAACTGTTAAAATGCATCACTTACACTGGAGATGTGTGCCTATGCCCATTAATTGACTGCATTACCCATTATTTCTTCAGTAATTTCTTCGGTGCCTCTCATTGCTTGTATAGGTTTGGTGTTGTGTTCCCTCGGGCATGTTTTGTAAGTTAAGTAGATGTTTCATTTAAAACACCTTCCTACCCTGGCCACAATCACTTGCCATTCAGCTTCCATTCCTTTCACTAAATTATTGCTCCTGCTTTACTGCGGATACTTTAATTCTTCGTGATTTCTTGCCTTCCACCTCTGACTCTGCTATCCATCATGGATGTCTCTATCTGGTTTGTGTAGTCTCTCACTTCTCCAGTAGTTCACTTCAGAGACTGCTGAAACATCCAGTGTGCTGTCCCCATCTCCTTGCAGATCTCCCTTGTCTGTCCCTGCTTCTTTCTCTGTTTTTATGTCTAAATCTCCCCTCAAAGAGGCTTCTCTTTCTTCTCTCTCATTGGTACAACTCTTGCACTTGTTTCTCCTCCATAATGTTGTCTTTTTTCTCATCTCTTTGCAGTTGTCTTTGTGATTTATTTTGTCCACATCTGTTTTACTGGCATGTGACCCACTTCACTTCCTGACTTAGTCTTCTTCGCTGTGGGGGGTTTTAATGTTACATACCCTTCCTAATGTCTTTGCATTACCTCTTACATCTCAGATTGTTCTCAAAGTCTGTGTCTCACTACAACAAATCTACACCAGCCTTTACCCAGGCCGTTGAAGGTTGCAGGATCCTCATTTGGCTGTTGGGTATCTGCACACGGCTAGCAGGCTACAAATTGATGACCTTTGTTCTGAACTTTCGTCTGTTTTACATGATTTAAAAGCTTAAGTGCTTGAGTTTTGTTACCTGTAGGTTTAACCTTCTTACCATCCCTTGGCATTACAAATATTGGAAAAATAAAATAGCTTAAGCGCTGCCAAGATGGAACTCCCCAATCCTTAATTCAGTACTTGGGGTGCTTCTTTCATTTTTCTTTCAGTCCTTTCCAGCATTACAAATAAAACACTGTACCAAGGTTCGACATCGGTATTCGAACTTTGTATCGTGGGTGGAATTTAGATGATGTCTTCCTGCTGTTATCACATGCACTAGCGGCAACTCTCCTGGTACCTACACCGCCTGAGAGTCCTGCCTTTACTATTTATTTTATATTCTGTCCAGTGCACACAAGAAATGATGGTGATACCATAAAGTGTTAGCAAAACACAGGCATTTAAATACTAGCAGCAAAACCCGATAACTATTGGTGCTAATATACACAAGAAGTGCATTAAAAGCTTAAAGCATGTGCTGGATAGAGGTACAGGAATCTGAGCAAAGTGCAAAGCTGTGTAGATTAGCAGGGTTGTAAAGATGATTGTGTGTACATCTCAGTGGTACTGTGTTGGCAGAGTACATTTAAAAGTACAGAAGTTTAACATAATCTATTGTTAGTCTAAATGCATAAAGAAAAGTTAGGTTATGGTATCAGTTATACAGTGCAAAATCATAAATACTTTTTAATAACATTATTAACTTTTCTATTAAGTCTGCAGGGGTACGCAGTGTTGTCAGAGTCCATGTCAGATGTCACTACAGAGGGAGCTTCCTAAATCTGGATGTGCCAAGAGCTTCTTATGGCCAGTGTCTGCTAACCCATCAAAATTAACTCCAACTGGAAATAAATATACTAAATACATGGACAATTCCATAAGTTTTAGCAAAGAGAATAAACTAAAAGGCATTGCATCCCATGCAGATACCCACAGTGAGGAGAATGTATATAAGTATGATACATGTGACAAGAGTTTTAAAAAGTGCCAATTTGCAAACCATAAGGAAGCAAACACTAAAGACAGGCCATATAAATGTTCATTATGTGACAAGACTTTTGCACTTAAGAACAGTCTAATATACCATGAAAAAACTCACTGTGGTGGGAAGTTATATAAATGTGCAACATGTGATAAAATTTTTAGACAGAAGGGTGGCCTCCTGTACCATGAAAAAACTCATACAGGAGAGAGGCCTCATAAATGTACAGTATGTAACAAGAGTTTTATACAGAAAATTCAGCTCGTATCCCATGAGAGAACTCACACTGGTTATCGGCCTTATAAGTGTGGTACATGTGATAAGAGTTTTATATTGAAGTGTCAGCTCACACAGCATGAGAAAATGCACAGTGGAGAGAAGCCATATCTGTGCACGCTGTGTAATAGGAGTTTTATACGAAAGTGGCTACTAACATGCCATGAAAGAACACATGCTGGCAATAAGCCATATAAATGTACTACATGTGACAAGAGTTTTAAGCACAGAAATAGTCTTGTTTATCATGAAAAAACTCATTCTGTAGAGACTCCATATAAATGTGCAACATGTGGCATGAGTTTTATGCAGAAGAACAGTTTTATATTCCATAAAAAAACACACTCCGGGGAGAAGTCATATAAATGTGCCACATGTGATATGAGTTTTATATCAAAGAGCCACCTGACACAGCATGAAAAAATGCACACTGGTGAGAAGCCATATCAGTGTGCATGGTGTAACAGGAGTTTTACACGAAAGTGGCTTCTGACGACCCATGAGAGAACACACACTGGTAATAAGCCATATAAATGTGCTACATGTGACAGAAGTTTTACACAGAAAAGTGGTCTTGCATATCATGAAAAAACTCATGTTGTAGAAAAGCCATATAAATGTGCAACATGTGATAGGGTGTTTATACAGAAGAACAGTTTTATATTCCATAAAAAAACTCACACTGTGGGGAAGCCATATAAATGTGCAACATGTGATAAAACTTTTACACATAAGGGCAGTCTAGTATACCATGAAAAAACTCATACGGGAGAGAGGCCACATAAATGTGCAACATGTGACAAGAGTTTTATACAGAGGTGCCAGCTTGCATCCCATGAGAAAACTCATACTGGTGATCGGCCGTATAAATGTGCTACATGTGATAAGAGTTTTATATCAAAGAGCCACCTGACACAGCATGAGAAAATGCACTCTGGTGAGAAGCCATTTATATGTGCATGGTGTAATAAGAGTTTTAGGCACAAGTCACTTCTAACATCCCATGAGAGAAAACATACTGGTAATAGGCCATATAAATGTGCTACATGTGACAAGAGTTTTACACATAGAAATAGTCTTGTATACCATGAAAAAAAACATTGTGAAGAAAAGCCACATAAATGTGGAACGTGTGGCAAGAGTTTTATAATGAAGAGCCATCTCCTATACCATGAAAAAACTCATATTGGAGTGAATAATATATTCTATATTATATTACCATCTCCTAAGTACTGATACAGAAAGTCAGAAAACGCCAGGATTTCCAAGCCGAAGCTAGAGCAATGTTGGAACAGCAGCACTAATGAAAATAACTTTTTAGATGTAGTTAAATATCTGGCCAGTACATGTAACTGTCTACGAACTGTAGAATTGGACAATTCTGGGTACATTGCAGGTGCTGAGTAAAGCACTCTTGGCAAACAACAAAGACGAAGTAATACAAATTTATTGAACTCTAACTGTAAACTAACTCAAGAACAGGCTGCATTCCTGTCACAGTAATAAAACCTCAAAATATTTGAAGGAATCAAAAAGAAGGAAACATTTTATATATAAAATATTGCTTTCAAGCATTCTTAAAATTTTAGTCAGTACATGTAACTCCATATGAATTACAAAGGCGACAATTCTGGGTAATCTGTGGGTATTGAGAAGAGCACTCTTGGCAAACATGAAAGATTAAAACAGTGCTACTGTCATGAACAAATAAAAACTGAAGTGAAGGTGCAACAGAAAACTGAAGAGTTTAGTGTGGTGAGTCTGATGCAGGCAATTTCACAACAGACTGAGACCATGACTCTTTACAAAATGTTGTAGTGCACAGAACAGGACACTTGGAAAGAGAATATGGCACAGACTACAGTTTTGAAGTCTTCTGCAGAAGACCAGTTAGGATTGCACAGAAAGGGGGAAGAGCAGTTAGCAGAGAGGAAATAGGATATTTCAGCCAAGACCAGTATGATCCAAGGGAATCTTGCATGTTTAAATATAAAAGGACAAGTGTATTAAGATAGACGAGAACAGACTACAGAAAGTAAATAATACTGAAAGTATTAGAAGCTTGATAAACAGGTAAATACAGTAATTAGGACATTTAAGAGAGTGTTTCATGAAATGCAATATAATAAACAGAATATACTACTGTGCTGATAAATAAGTAACAGATAAAGCACTACCACAGAAATGCAGAGTAACAAACGAAAGGAAGGAAACGGGCAGAATGACATTGTGGAAGCATCAAATAGAGAGAACGATAAAGCACTTAAAACATGAAGTATCACATAACGAGAACGATAAAGCACTTAAAACATGAAGTATCACATAACGAGAACGATAAAGCACTTAAAACATGAAGTATCACATAACGAGAACAATAAAGCACTTAAAACATGAAGTATCCTCACATAACGAGAACGATAAAGCACTTAAAACATGATCACATAATGAGAATGATAAAGCACTTAAAACATGAAGTATCACATAACGGGAATAATAAAGCACTTAAAACATGAAGTATCACCACATAACGAGAACAATAAAGCATTTAAAACATGAAGTATCACATAACGAGAATGATAAAGCACTTAAAACATGAAGTATCACCACATAACGAGAACGATAAAGCACTTAAAACATGAAGTATCACATAACGAGAACGATAAAGCACTTAAAACATGAAGTATCACCACATAACAAGAACAATAAAGCACTTAAAACATGAAGTATCACATAACGAGAACGATAAAGCACTTAAAACATGAAGTATCACATAACGAGAACAATAAAGCACTTAAAACATGAAGTATCCTCACATAACGAGAACGATAAAGCACTTAAAACATGAAGTATCACATAACGGGAACGATAAAGCACTTAAAACATGAAGTATCACATAACTGGAATGATAAAGCACTTAAAACATGAAGTATCACCACATAACTAGAACGATAAAGCATTTAAAACATGAAGTATCACATAACGAGAATGATAAAGCACTTAAAACATGAAGTATCACATAACGAGAATGATAAAGCACTTAAAACATGAAGTATCACATAACGAGAACGATAAAGCACTTAAAACATGAAGTATCACATAACGAGAATGATAAAGCACTTAAAACATGAAGTATCACATAACGAGAACGATAAAGCACTTAAAACATGAAGTATCACATAACGAGAACGATAAAGCACTTAAAACATGAAGTATCACATAACGAGAACGATAAAGCACTTAAAACATGAAGTATCACATAACGAGAACGATAAAGCACTTAAAACATGATCACATAATGAGAATGATAAAGCACTTAAAACATGAAGTATCCTCACATAACGAGAACGATAAAGCACTTAAAACATGAAGTATCACATAACGAGAATGATAAAGCACTTAAAACATGAAGTATCACATAACGAGAACAATAAAGCACTTAAAACATGAAGTATCACATAACGAGAACAATAAAGCACTTAAAACATGAAGTATCACATAACGAGAATGATAAAGCACTTAAAACATGAAGTATCACATAACGAGAATGATAAAGCACTTAAAACATGAAGTATCACATAACGAGAACAATAAAGCACTTAAAACATGAAGTATCACATAACGAGAACGATAAAGCACTTAAAACATGAAGTATCACATAACAAGAACGATAAAGCACTTAAAACATAAAGTATCACTATTACAGGAATGTAGAAAAGGAAACAGATCTTCAACATTTCTAAGAAAACTGACATTGTGGGAAGCAGTTAAAATACAAAATGTGACAAAAGTTTTAAAAAGATGGACCACCTCACATACCAATAAAAAAACATACTGCAGGTCCGAATGGAGAGATGATGTCAGCAGGCAAAGGAGAGTAGTATTGCTGAAATTTAATTCATCTTCAAGTCTTGGTGAGTACCTTCACAAGGTGGACCCTTTTTTTTCACAAAATTTCACCAAAACGACACCAATATATAGACTGTATTTATACAGTATATATCATGGACAGAAGTAGGTCAAAAATTAAAAGCGATAGCTGGGTGCACAAGACCCAGGATAAAAAAGTGCCCATTCCTGGTAGGTGCAGTGGTGCCAAGACTGGAAAAAATGACAGTGTAGAATCCTCAAAATACAGAAACATTCCTACTATGGGGCTAGTCCCACCCCCCATTGTAGAAGGAAGTAGCAGTCCACAAAAATCACAAAAACTGATAGGCCAAAGAAGACCATAAAGATGATAGAGTAGACTATTGAGGATAAAAAAGAAATTATGTATTGTTACTATTATGTAAAAAGTCCAGAATTTCCAGACACAAGATATACAAAAATATTGAGAGAAACTAGAGGAAAGAAAAGTACTTCCACAAGAAAAACTGTCAGAAGCTTCAAATAAAAAATTGTGTTCACTAATGCCACAGATTTGTGAAAAACATTAGACAGACCAAGAACCTTTGAGCTGTTTGGAAAAAGAAGCATCTGAGGAAATGCGAAAATATAAACAACAAAACCTAGAGATTTTTGAAAAGTGTTACAAAAAAAAGGACACAGGAAAGAAAGAGAGATTTGATATGGAGCAATATTTATACAAAGTCAAAAGTCAAATTAATCAATACAAAAAAGGCAGCCCCAAAGATATTTGAAGAGGAATACAGGCAAAGGCATCCAGGTATGATAAATTTCACAATAAAAAAATAATATCACAAAGAGGGAATATAGAAAAGAAGATTAGTAAAGTAGAAGTTAAAAAAATAGAAGTTGAAGTTATGGATTGCCTGCGGAGTGAAAAATTTGGTGTAGAAGGTCTAATACAGGTTACATCACAGCATGATGAAACAAGTCCCCAAAGTGGGGAAGAAACAGGAAGATCAGAAGACATCTGAAGAAGAAATATGGACATGGGAAAGAAAAAGACATTTAATATGGTGTAATATTTATGCAAAGGAGACAGCAAAACTAACCAATACAAAAAGAGCAGCACCAAAGATACTTGAAGAGAAATACAGGCAAAGGAATCCGGACATGGAAAACTTTACAACACAAAAAATAAGAAGACAAAGAAGAAAAGTAGAAAAGGAGATCAGTAATGGAGAAGTTAAAGAAACAGGAACAGAGGTTATGGAGAACCTGCAAAATGAAGGATTCAGTGTGGAAAATTGAACTCAGAAAGCACATCCACAACTGGGCACTTTGGACATCCAAACTAAGGAGAAAGCAGTGGAGTGGGAAGCAACTGTCAGTTGCCATATAAAGATATTTGGAGCCTTCCACAGGAAACCAGTATAAACATTCACTTGAAGCTGGACAGCAAGGGAAGGAACAGTAAACTGTGGCAACTCTGACGCAGTCAATGTTGAGCAATGATAGGCCAGTGAGTTCTCATATGACAGTGCAACGGATGACACAGAATGAAACTGAAGGGAATGTGCCACAGGAAGATGCTATAGAGCTTTCTATATAATGCCTTAGGAAGTGGAGAACAAAAAATGTGCCCTCAGTTTAGAAGAAAATGAGCTAAGAGAAGAATTGCTTGATTTAATAGAGATAGACATATTAAGATCAATGAAAAAATAGACTTCAGAAAGTCAGTGCACCCAAAAAGTCAGAAGTTTGATAACACAAATGATCACAGTAATTAGGATTGTGCACAGAGATCCATGTAATATAACAGAAGTAAACAGAATACATTACTATACAGCTAAATTAATAACAGATAAAATTCTAGCACAGAGATCCATGTAATATAACAGAAGTAAACAGAATACATTACTATACAGCTAAATTAATAACAGATAAAATTCTACCACAAGAATATAGGGTAGTAAGGGGAGGAAGGGGAGGAATCAAATACCATCATGGAAGTATCGAATAGAGAAAACTATAAAGCAATTAAGCCCAGAAGTGTCACTGTTGGAAGAGTGTAGAAGAGGAAACAGATCAACAAAAATACTCTGAAAGATAGACATGATAAAAGCAATGCGCAGTATTATAACAGATCAGGATTTATCATGCTCTATCACAAATAATAAACCAAAAATGTCAGCACAGGCAGAAAAACTTAGAAGATACACAGATACATATAAAGGAAAAGTACAATATAAGCAATTAATTGGTGACACAAAAAGTTTTGTAGAGAATTGTGAAACAAGGTAAAAGGAATTGGAAGACCACAAAAAAGAGAAAACGAGAAGTATTTATGAAAATCCTGTAGAACATAACAAAGACGCTAAATGGATAGAAAGGTAAAAGAAAGAATAAGAAGTTTAAAGGTACAGGATATGAAATGGGATGAAGTAACAGCCAGAGAAATTGAAACAAATTTAAGAAAAGCCTCTTAGTGGAAAACCCCAGGCCCAGATGCAGTACCTAACTTCTGGTTAAAAATATTAACATCTCTGCATGAAGATTTAGCCATGAGTAAGAACTGTTTATATGCTCACCAAGAACAGACACCAACCTGGCTAACAACAGGAAAAACAATGCTCTTACTAAAGAGTGAACCTGCAACCACCCTAAAAATTATAGACCATTAACTTGCCTTCCGACGACGTATAAACTATACACTGGAATTGATGCTGATAGAGTTTATAGTCATTTAGAAGAAAACTCAATTATGGCAAGAGAACAAAATGGCAATAAAAGAAAGTCATATGGAACAAAGGATCATTTGTTGTTAAATAAAGTTGTAGTGGAGAACTGTACAAAGGGGAATAATCTAAGTATGGCATGGATTGACTACAAAAAAAAGCATCTGACAGTACCCTACGTTCATGAATAAAAGAGTGCTTAAAACGTATAAGATACACCCTAAGCTGATAAACTGCATCACAGCGACCCGGAAACAGTGGAAAACCACTTTGCAGTTAAGCCATGATAAAGGGCAAATTATTACTCCAGGAATAAAAATCCAAAGGTGATATTCCAGGGTGACTCTCTGTCATCATTGCTTGTTTGCCTTGCCCTTAACCCATTAAGCCATCTGCTTAACAAATTAGGCCACGGCTGTAATTTGACTCCCAGAAAGCAACACAGTATAAATACTTCTTATCTTCTCTTTCTTTATGATTTAAAATACAGCTCATTAGATGAGGAACTGAAAGCACAACTGCAAGTAGTCAAAACTTTTTCAGATGATATAAGAATGTCATTTGGGCTTGATAAATGTGCAAAAGCAGCCTTTAAATCAGGAAAACTGCAGCACCAAGAAAATATCAGTTTGGGACAAGAATGTGATATAAAAGAACTTAAGCAAAAGGGAGTGTATAAATATTTGTTCACTGATGAAGGATCAACAATAAAACATGAACAAATGCGAATAAAACTTAGTAAGGAATATTTTAGAGGACTTAAATTAATCCTGAAAATGGTGTTGACATCTAGGAACAAAATTCAAGCTATAAACCAATTTGCTTTTCCTGTCCCAACTGACAGTTTTGGGGTGATTGACCCCAAAAGGTGTTGGATAGATTAGACAGGAAAACAAGGAGGATGCTTCATGCTTATCAAATAATTTATAAAAATCAGTGCATACCAAGATTATATATTCCCCGTTCCGAAGGAGGTATGTGCCTCCTTGAAATTGATTACATGTAGAGATCTGCAATCGTGACACTGCATACATATCTGCTGACCTCACAAGATGCAAACATAGTGAAAGTTTTGAAACATGAGGAGAATAAATCTAAGGTGGCTTCCCTTCTTAGTCTAGCAGAAGCACATCAGCATCAGGCAGGAATGGAAATCAAGCCAGAAGTAGATACAAATCAGGCAGCAACTGAATATGCCAAAAAAACAAAAGAAACACTATAATGTGAAGGATTAGATGAGAAGGCAAGAAATGAGGGAAAAGCATAAATATAGCTGCAAGTATGGAAAACTCCTGGAAGAACTTCATGTTGATCAGTATCGAACACAGGAATGGGTAAGGCACAATAATGTGGCAAGACTGTCACACTGGGGATTGTGCAAAATTATGGTACTGAAGTAGCTGAAAAACACTGGAAACATGAGCCACAAAGTATTATAGAAAATGATGAAGTCTACATCAAATGGGATCACCCATTACCAACAGTTCAAAAGATAGATGTAAGCAAACCAGATATAGTGGTCCATGAAAAGAAGACAAAAGTAGCATTGATCATTGAAATTGCTACACCCAGTGACTACAGTGTCTTGCGTACAGAGACACAAAATCATAAAATATGAGGATTTGCAGGCAGAAACAAGAGCAATGTGGAAGAAAGATACCCAGGCAGTTCCAATAGTACCAGGAGCAACGGGTCTTATAAAAAAGAATCTAGAGTTGTATTTAGATATGTTACTAATACATGTAACTCCATACAAATTGTAGGAGTCATTACTGGGCACATTGGGGGTGCTGCGAAGAGCACTTCTGGCTGACAATGAAACAATACTAATTTCATGAACTTTAATCATACTTTGACTTAGGAATGGGGTCCATTCCCACTCCTATTAGAAACCCAAAAGATTTGGAGAAATTAAAAAAGTAGGAGTCATAATGTAGAGATGGAATCTGCAGGAAAAGGAAAGGAGATTCCTAGAAATTAAATTATCCTCAAATACTGGTGAATATCTTCATGTCTTAGACCCTGTTTTTGAAAAATCTCACCAAGATGAAATTGATATATATCGTTTGTGTTTTATATATAATGCAAAAATGCATGTTAAAAGACAAAGAAGACTGAATACTTGTGCTCCTGGATAAAAAAAAGTACCCAGTCATGGCATAAGCACTCATACAAGGAATGGAAAAAAAAAACAGCCCCAACAAAGGATTAGGGCATATTGAAAGTGATCCCTGTTTGGCAGGTGAAAGTTGCATTCCAAAAAAAAAAAACTGATGAGCCAAGTACAAGGCATAGAAACAATAAAATTGACAGCTGAGGATAAGAAGGAAATTGTATATTGTTTTGCTTATGCAACAAACCCAGAATTTCCACACCAATTGTATAATGCAAGAGCAAGAAAAAAAGTTTGAAGAAAGAAAATTAATTGCACCAAAAAAAAAAAAAAAATTAAAAGCTACAGACAAAAGTTTAAGATCATTAGTACAGCAGAGCAGAACAAAACAAAACCTAGTTAACGAAAATCTGGAATGTGATGTGACTGAGGAAGTGCTGCAAGAGAAAGAAAGAGATTAGTTGCTATCAGGTGGACCTTAGTAAAGGATCCAGGCAGCTCTTCATTAACTAGAATTTGTGGTATGTCTTCCTGTCCCTCACAGATAATAGGCCTTGGCTCAAAATTGATATTATACCATGACCCCCTGTTAAATGGGTTTAACCAAACCCATTTAACATGGGTTTAACATAAGTTTAAAATAAGCAACGGACATCTCCGCGCTATGTTAAACCCATTTAACATAAAGTAATAGTTTCTTTCTTAAAACCAAACCACGCCAACCGTGGGTAATAATATTACTCATATTGGGCATGCAAAAATCAGATGCCATGCCAGCCTCCAGCATGGTCAGGGTAGCAGGAGTCTGGAAATAATCTGGTACCATTGGTTGCTGCAACACCACATCAGGTATGTCTGACTGGGCAGATGATTCAGGCCTAGGCCTTTTGAATTTATTTTTTGGTGTAGGCGAGAAGTCAGAGGCAGAGTATTCTACCATTTTGGATTGGGCAAGGTGCTTCAAGAACTGGGACTCCCAAGTGTTCAACAAAGAAAGATGTGTATGCAGGGTCATTGAAACAAATGACTGGTAAATCTGACAATTCTTATAGCCATGTTAAGCCCCAAGACAAAACAAGCACTGGGAGTAGACGTCCTTGTAAGGAGTTTGCCTATCACAGTCACCCTTACATCTAACAGTTTAAAAACAAAACAAAAGTTCAAGAAAAAAAAGGAATGATTCCCAATGGAGAGCTTATCTAAACAACTGAAGGCAGAGGCAACACTAGTGACCATGCAAACAGACTCGCGGGTGCAAGACCTGCAACTGGCCTGATGGCAAGATAGTGTGAGGATCTTACGCTCATACATCCGCTTATGTACCCTTATGCCAGTGATCTTAGATCATACATCGGACATGTGACCATATGGAAGGTGTTTGGCTTTGGTACCTTGACCAGATATCAGGTTAACTTAGCAAGATAACCCAGTACTATTGGAATACTGCAGCAGTGATTAGTAGGACATCTACTGTTGTGGTAGTGTCTTACAGTACTGTACTACAGCTATAGTCAAAGGTAGCTAGAAATGAAGATGAACATGAGATACAAACGTTTCAGTGATGTGGAAAGGCAACAAACTGAAAAATGAAGTGGCAGAACAACTGAGAAGTAAAAGTTGAGTGTGGAGACTCTGATGCAGTCAATATCTCAACACAATGAGTAACTCAATTCCCATAAAATGCTACAACTAACTGAGCAGAGCACTTTTACAGAAAGTAAAACACAAAAAAAAAATTTAGAACCTTCTTCAGGAGCCATGCTGGAAAAGATTACATAACAGGGGTAAGTAGAGGGAAAACAGAGCAAAGAGAATGGTCTCAGCCAAGATGAGAATCTAGGGGGAGATTCCATGATGTAATAGAAATGGACAGGCATCTCAGCCAAGAAAAGAATGATCTAGGGGGAGATTCCATGATCTAATAGAAATGGACAGTCATCTCAGCCAAGATGAGAATGATCTAGGGGGAGATTCCATGATCTAATAGAAATGGACAGGCATCTCAGCCAAGATGAGAAAGATCTATGGGGAGATTCCATGATCTAATAGAAATGGACAGGCATCTCAGCCAAGATGAGAATGATCTAGGGGGAGATTCCATGATCTAATAGAAATGGACAGGCATATTAAGACAAATATAGAGACTGCGAAAGTCTGTAAGACCCAAACTGTTGGAAGAATGGTAAAACCAATAAGCATAGTGATTGGGGCAGTTAAGAGCAATCCATATGATACAAAATAAATAAACCGAATATGCCACTGTGCAGCTAAGCTAATAACAGAAATGTGCTACAATACAGCATAACAAAAGAAAAGAAAGGAAAAGGTAGAATGCCATCATGGAAGCATCAATCAAGAGAGAACTATAAGATAGCTAAGGCAAGACGTATTATTCTGAGAAGAACATAGAAGGAAATTGATCAACAAATGTTCATAGGTGTACACTAGGCTGAAAACCAAAAAGGCCTCGTAAGCCTACCCGTGCAACCAAAATATGGTCCACACATTTGATTTACATAGCAGATGATTTACTGACTACCTCTATCCAGCAGAGACATAGGTGCCAGACCAATGGTGAATTTCCAATTACACATCCATTGGTCCAAGTTATGCTTAAATAGAGTAAGGGAGGAACTCTCTTTCACATGGATAGGGAGCTTATTGCAGAGAATGGGAATTCTCTGAGAAACATATCGGTTTCTTAATCATGTCCTACTTATATCACAAACAAAATTTAGGTCTTTTGATTGAGTAGACCTGATGCTGTTTATTTTGTGAGTTTGCAAAAGGCTAATCAAAACAAGGTCCAGGGATGCCTTGTACAACAGGCAAAGATCACTTCCCAGAAGTGTAGAAAATGTGGTAAAGTCAACATACTGCTTTAAAACAGATCAGGATTTGACTTGCATATCCAATTATTAATTAATTCATTAATAAACACATACATAAAAGAAAAAAATGAACACAAGAGTAAACATCTAGAGGATATAGAGAAAAATATAAAAGAGGAGTACAAAACTAACAATTCATTGATGACCAAAAAGTTTTATAGAGAATAGAGAAAGAAAAACAATGCCACCTAAAAAAAGACAAAATCAGTAGATGTTTGGTTATGTGTTGATGAAAATCATGTCGAACACAATAAAGACACTGAATGGATAGAAGTGAGGAATAGCAGGAAATGCAAACATGGAGAATATGAAATGGAATGAAGTAACATCCAGTGAACTGAGACAAAATTAAGAATGGCTCAACTGAAATGCCCGATTTCTAGATTAGTGTTTGAAAGTATTAAAATACTTGAACAATGATTCATCTTGAGTAAAAATTACTTATATGTACATTCTCAACAGACGCCAGCATGCTTGACAAAAGGAAAAATATGGTCCTTAAAAATGAACTTGCAAACCATCCTAAGAATTGTAGGCCAATAATAGGTCTTCCAGCAATAAGTAAACTGTTTACCAGAAATAATGCAGAGTCTACAGTCTCTTAGGAAAAACAAATCAATAAAGGCAACGAATAAGAAGAGCAATACAATAAAATTATACAGAACAAAGATATTAAAAAAAAGGAAAGATCTAAGTACAGCATAGACAGATTACAAAAACAAAAAAATGAATAGCATTTGACAACATACCACAATCATGGATTATTGAATGCTTACAGATGTATAAAATATGCCATTCACTGAAATTATATAGTAGTAACCATAAAACAGTAGCAAACCACTTCACAAATGAGTAATGATAAATAGAAGATTACCGTCCCATGGATAAAAATATAAGGATGAATATTCCAGGATGATTCTTTGTTACTGTTTTGCCTTGCTGTTAACCTGTTAAGCTATTTACTTGACACGCTAGGCTATGATTACAACTTGAATTCCTGAAGACAGTTTTGCCCAATGACATCTCATCTACTTCTTGTGCTTCACAGATTAGTAGTAGGCTTAACTATCCTTGTGAGCCATTATAAGCCTAGCCAGTTATCCAGTGTGAGAATCAAACCCTGCATTTTGTGCTTGTAAGGTAAAAACCTTAATCACTATCCCAACCTCCCAACCCTTGTGTAGCTTATTAAACAAGCAATTACAAGCACAATTACAAAAAGTTAAAACTTTTTCGGACAACTTAAGAATAACATTTGATCTTGAAAGATGTGCAAAAGGAACATTTATAGCAAAAATATATCACCTTGGGAGAGGAATGTGATATGAAAGAACTCAAAAAAGGAAGTGTATAAATATCTGAGAAGAAATGAAGACTTAGTGATATAGCATGAACAAATGAGACCAAAGCTTAGTAAGGAATATTTTAGAAGGCTAAAGCTAATATTGAAAACTGCATTGACATCAAGGAATAAAGATAAACTATAAATCAGCTTACTCTTCTGATTGGGACTTGCAGCACTGGAGTGCCTAACTCGCTTCATAAAATATTGGATGAGTTGTCCAAGAAAACTGCTTCAAGCTGATCACGTGACATATTAAAACCAGGCACAACATGAGTGCCCTTGGTCTGAAGGAGATAGGGCCCTCCTTGAAACTAACTATATGGATAGATTTGCAGTCATGGGACTAAAAATATGTGTTGGCATCATCTGATCCAAACATAGTAAAAGTTCTAAACCATGAAGAAAACAAGTCTGAAATGATATGTTTGCTTAGAAAGGAGCAGGAATGAAAATCAAAGCAGAAGTACACACTTAAGAAAAGAAAAAAAGGAATTTCCTGGACTACTTCAGTGTGTTATTAATTCAAGTAACTCCATACGAACTGCAGACAACAGCAATTTTGTGAACATACTGGCTGCCAAGAAGAGCACTCAGCAAATATCACTGATTTAAAGGGATACTGATTTCTTGAATGTTAACTATGTCCTGTCTTGGGAATGAGGCCCATTCCAGTCCTGATAATTACAACTCAAAGCATTTGAACAGGAAGAAGATGGAAGGAAGTAATTCAGACAACTAAAGCGAAGATTAAAAATTGTTTTGTCATCTATAAAAATAGAAGTTCAAATTGTAAGGGCAAGTTGATTTATATGCCTTTTTTAAACTTTTATTTATTTCACCAGGATGTCATTTATACCTTTGTGTCTGTCCTTTCTTTTGTTTCTCAGATGAGAATAGAACTCCTGTCCAGAGTTCCATCAGTGAAAATTACTTACTGAAGACTCTTCTTTCTGCACTTTCCCATCTGCAGTGATAGCCCTTTATTTCAGGTGTCTCAGTTTTCTTGTCTCAGTTTTCTTCACAAGAATTTTACCACAGTTGCTTTGTTCCACAAAGAACAAATACGTGAAAAAGATAAAAACAGTCCTTTCAAAATATTTTGTATTAAATCAAATTGTTAAAAAAAATGAAACATCGAAATTCTAGAGTAAACAGTAAAGCCAATCTTCCTTTAGTGAGTTCTGTTTTCTAACAAAACAACTGCAGCGAGTTGCATTAATAGTTGTTGATTTTTACCTCTCTTTTGTATTCATTAAGTGCATTATTCCTTTCTGTTTTATCTTTCTGGTTATATTTTAATGTACTGTGTGACTAAAACTTTTAACTTGACTCGTGTTTGTTTAATTTCTGTATAATTTGTGATTATTTCTTTGTAAAATTTTCCACTTTTATTGCTCACCCAGTCATCTTCCTGGTAAGTGATAAAGTATAATATATATTAAGCACAGTTTAACAATGTATTTTCCCCAGGACTCCAGTGAAAATGGGCAGTGCACAGATGGACATACTATCATCAAATGTAAATCAATTAATAAATACATATCATTAGGCACTGAATAGTACTGTAATAGATCTCTGTAATGCAGTTACTGGGTACTTTCTTTGCCAAGAGATGCCAACTTCTTAGTAAAAAAAATCTGAATAAAGGTTATAGACAGCCTTGTCATGGTCCCCTCTGCCAGTGATAATATTAATTTATTCTGCCAGGCCTGGTTCTGTGTGCCATTTAACTTTTCCTTTAATGCTTCATTTTGCTATAACTGATACACTGCCTCCTTCTGCTCCAACCTGTCATCATGAGCATTCACCTCAGCCAGTGTAATTAAATTATGTTATGTCACATGTTCCAGCCTTTCATGAGGAATATCCATCTCAGTGAATTTAATTTCATTCTGGTATAACCCATGCTCCAACCTGTTGTGATGAGCATTCACTTCACCCAGTGTAATTACATTCTGTTGTATCACATGCTCCAGACTGTTGTGACGAGCATTCACCTCAGCCAATGTAATTGTATTCTGTTATATCACATGCTCCAGCCTATCATAACAAGCATTCATCTCAGCCAGTATAACTACATTCTGTTATATCACATTCTCCAGCCTATCATAACCAGCATTCACCTCAGCCAGTGTAATTACATTCTGTTGTATCACATGCTCAAGCCTATTGTGATGAGCATTCACCTCAGCCAGTGTAATTACATTCTGTTATATCACATGCTCCAGTCTGTTATGACGAGCATTCACCTCAGCCAGTGTAATTACATTCTGCTATATCCCATGCTTCAACCTATCATGATGGAAAGCTACCTCAGTTAGCTTAATTACTTGAACATGCATTGGCCTATTACGACAAGCATCCATCAAATTCAGCTTAATTTTATTTTGTATCATAATGCTCCCAACCTGTCATGGCAGTCATCCCCCTTCAGTCAGCTAATTACTCTCTATTATATTACATGCTTCAGCCTATCATGACAGGCTCCCACAACAGTGAATTTAATTACATTCTATTAAATTATGTACTCCAAGCCCATTATGAGAGCCATCCTTCTCAGCATGCTTAATTACATTGTTATATTACATGCTTCAGCCTGTGATAGATCTCCTCTGAAGACAGCTAGCTTAATTGTACTGTTATATCACATGCTTTGGCCTAACATGATATGCCTCTGCTTTGTTGTATTTGTTCAGAGTTTCAAGCAGTCTGCGCTGCTCAGATCTGTAGATCATTTCTCATCTCGTTTCTCATGGCTCTAATTTCTCAAAGCAGCAGCATGAGCTCAGTAAATAACAAGGCACTGAACAGCCCTTAAAACTATTCTGCTCTAAAATTGTGTAATCCAAGCCTGAGTAATATTGATTTACATTCATGTAGCCCTAATTATTTATTTTCCTGGACTCTGCTAAGAAAAACATAACATTCTGGAGTCAGCCAGTCCTCACATGTAAGAACCCACAGTTTTTACATCCACTGAGTGACTCAAGTAGCTGTTAGTCCTGCATATTAACTCTCTATCTTACCTTACAGCTGTGGAGTGTCGCACTTTTAGCAGTCAGCATCAATCTTTTGATTTCTGAGCATATTTCCAAAACATCAAATAAAAAGCCAAAAAATGTAAATATCTTATGAACGGTAAATGCTATTAAAACGTTATAAAGAGCAATGTTCAGAAATGTTTTCCTATCATTCATGTTAGTTAAGGAATTTGCAGCCTTTGCATCAGTACTGTAATGTATTATAATTCAAAAAAAAATATTTTCTCTAAATTTTACGCTTTTCATATGGTGAAAACTTTGTTCAGCCAGACCTGAACTTTCACATTACAGCAAGAAATTTCTTTCTGAGTACTTGTTTACTGTGATATTTACAGAAATATGGACACATTTCCTTGTGCTTAATTAATAGTACCAGTAGCACTCACTGTCTCATAAGTTGTACAATTTTACAGTGCCTTATATTCCGTGACATGGCACTAGTTCAAGTTCATAGTTGGTTCTGAAAATTGCAGCCTTAGTGTTGTTATTTTTATGTTGAAGTGTAGCATTGTGATTTTGGGACAGAAGGTCACTATTCTAAGATCATATTCAAGTTCTTCATGGATGAGTGAGAGGTGTAGGTGACCTTCTTTTCTGTGTTAAGAAAGAAGTGGAAATTCAGTGGGTATTTTATTTATGAAGCTGGAGAAAAGAACATCTGCGAATAGGAAATATGAGACCTTCCAAGACTAGAATAGAACCTTATTTATTTTAGCTTTTGTGTATTCCTTGTTGTGTCATGATAGGCTGAAGCATGTAATATAATAGAGAGTAATTACTGGGTCAATCTAGAAGCCAAGGTATTAGAATGCTTTGATGTTCATCGTGCATACAGCTGCAGTCATCACACTTGGGTTATCCTGCCGTCAGGCGGGTCCTCGGTCGGCCGAATTCCAAAGTCTAGGTCCGGCGTTGGTTGTCATCGCTTCTTCCCTGATGTCAGTGCGGCAGGGGTATAAAAGAGGCAGCCAACGCCATTTTCTTCAGTCTTTCTTGCCACACGGTGCCCGAAGCAGAAGCAGTTCACAAGTGCCGGTCGGCCAGCTCCTGACATTTACGAATAGTATTTCAGCCAAAGTCTTCTTTAAAGCTAAGTACCCCATTGGGGAAACTTTTCTTGCCTCAGACCGATGTCAGACAAAGTTAATAATTGCATTTCTTGTGGGAAGCAAATACCGCATAAGGATTTTCACACATATTTTACTGTATACCTTGCTTAGGGCCAGACCATGACGTCTCGGCCTGCCGTTTTTGTGCTAGGTTTAACAAGCGCACTATTAAGCACCGAGCGGAGTTTGCCCTTCATTATTTTGGCAAAAAATGTTATTATATCATGTCGTTGGATGCACCAATGCCAGTTTTAGGCAAAAAACGCAAGGATAAGGACAGACATCCGAGGCCTGCACCGAGTACTGAGATCACGCTTAGGCCGACTACTGGTTCTCCTGTTCTCAGCGAGGTGCCTACGCAGCCCCTGACTACCGATGAAACTACTTTACCGGCGACTTCAGTACCCGAAGTCGCAGGATCCTCGGTCTCCATTCCCACTGTAGATACCGATGCCACTCTTGGCGGGGAAACCGAAAATTTAGCGAGGCCTGCCATTTCTGAAGGTGTTTTCAGGCCTACCACCTCCTCTATTAAATTGTTCACTAAATCTAAAGCTGCAATGAAAATCAAAAAAACAGGGTCCCCAACAGATGCTTAAAATGGCTGAGGATTTGATTACTCTTATCAGGGGTTCTCAACCCCCTCAGACAAAAGACCCAGGTTGGAGGAAGACTACCCTTCCTCAGACCAGGCTTCTATTACCTCAGACCATTCTGAGGACCAGGATTATGCCTATTCCCCATTTGAAGACTCTGATGCTGAGGAGTCTATTCCCTCAGTATCCCCCCCTGAGGACTACTCTTTTGGGGAAACCTTGCATACATTGAGAGGGCACTTTCACTGGGAAGGCCAAGATTACTCAGATTCCAAGAAAAGGCTCAGGGAATTTCTACTACTTCCCCAGCATAGGCCCCTGGCTGTCCCTCCTGTTTTAGATATTTTGGATGATGTGTACGCAGAAGCCAGTCTTAATCCACATTCTTTACCTCCAGCCCCTGTTAAACCAGACAGGTATTACCGGGTTCCTGATTCTCACCAGTTCCTTTATAAAAGCCATACTGCTGACCCAGAAACAATTTCACAGGGTCCCAAGGGAATAAAGGCATCTACTGCTAAAAACCCTTTACCTTCAGAGAGAGATTCTAGAGCATTAGAAAGGTGGGGGAAAAGGTGTATACATCAGCCACTTTAACCATGAGGGCATTAAACTGTCAATTTCATATGCTAAAATACCAACAGTTCTTGCTATCTCAGCTGAAAAGCAAAATGACGCAAACAGAACAACCAGACTTGAAAGAGTTGCAGGATTTGTTGCATGCAGCAGAACAAGTGGGGAAACATACCTTACAGTGTGGTTTTGATCACGGGGTCTGTCATACGTAGACATGCTTGGCTCAAAGAGCAAACCTTACCAGATCATGTCAAAGCAAAATTATTAGATGCACCACTACAAAAAGATGTATTGTTCGGTGTTAAAGCTGAGGAGGTACTAAAGAAAATGGAGGAAAAAGCGAAATCTCTGCAAACAGTTAAAGATTTCCTGCAGGTACAGCCTCCACGCTTCAGCAGAAACTGGCCTTCAAAAAATTGGTCCTTTCCAGCCACGGACAGACCCCAAAGGGGCAGATACAGGCGCCCAAGGGGTAGAGGACAACCTCAAGGATCTTACAGAGCTAGACAGTGGCAAACACCAACCCCAAGAGGTGGAGAAGATAGACCACAGTCATTTAGAAAACAGACGCAATGACTTTCCCCTATGCCTGTCAAACAAAGCTATAATGGCAGCACCTTTGGGCAGAAAACTGGCCTTATTTTCAAAAAACTGGCACATTGTTACAAAGGACAAATGGATTCTGGATATTATAGACAGAGGCTACAGGTTCCACTTTCACACCCTTCCAAAACAGAGAGGCATGCCAAACCTGCCACAAAATCAATGGGCAGAGGCACAAAGGCAAATTTCCGCTCTCAAGGATATGACAGCAATTCAAGAGGTACCTGCAAAAGAACAAGGTCAAGGTTTTTATTCAAGGCTATTTCTGGTACCAAGGAAGGACAAAGATTGGAGACCCATCTTAGACCTATCTATTCTAAACACATATCTAGAGGTACCAAAATTCAAGATGCTCACATTACAGTAGCTTCTTCCCATGCTGGGGAAGGAGTCTTGGCTGGTAACGTTGGACCTCAAGGAGGCATACCTGCATGTCCCTATCAGACAAGATTGCAGAAGATACCTCAGATTTCTTGCAGGTTCAACCCATTACCAATTCTCTGCATTGCCCTTTGGCTTATCTACTGCACCCAGAGTGTTTACGAAATGCCTGGCATCAGTAATTGCCTTCTGCAGACAACGAGGAATCCAAATCTACCCATATCTGGACGACTGCCTGATCCAAGCAGACAGCAAGGACATTCTATTGTAACATCTGGCGTTTGTAATAAAACTGTTAAACTGCCTGGGGTACACAGTGAACAAAAAGAAATCAAAACTAATACCTTCTCAACAGATAATTTTCCTGGGTGCCAGCTTAAACACAATGACCCAGATGGCCTACCTCATGCCAGACAAACAAGGGCAACTGTCTCAATACTTCAACAGAATGGCAACTTTAACCAGGCTAACTGCAAGGAAAATCCTGCAGGCTCTGGGGTTCATGGCATCTTGTATCCTACTAATACCATTTGCAAAGCTGCATATGAGGAAACTACAATGGTACCTAAAAAACTTATGGTCTCAACACAGCCACAGCTTGGAAACAATTATACCACTCATTCCATGCCTTCAAAAGGAATTTTTGTGGTGGGCTCAAGCATGCCAAAGAAACACGGGTCTTCCTTTCTGCTTACCACAAGCAACTCAAATCATCACAACAGACGCCTCAGACTACGCCTGGGGAGCACACATGGCAGGTCAGTGCATTCAGGGAAAATGGTCTCAAAAAGAGATGCACCTACACATCAACCAAAAGGAGATGCTAGCCATGCAAAATGCTCTTATGACTTTCAAAGACCTACTGCATCCAGGACAGCTATTAATAAGGACAGACAACACCACAGTCATGTGGTACATAAACAAACAGGGGGGGAATGCATTCATACCCCCTGTGCAGGCAAGCCATGACCCTGTGGAACACAGCACTGGAATTACAAATTCAACTACAGGCACAATTCCTGCCAGGAAAGGAAAACACACTGGCAGACAACTTAAGCAGAAATATGACAGACCCACATGAATGGAAGTTGCATCCTCAAGTCTTCTCAAAGATAACTCAGGCATGGGGACAGCCAGACATAGATCTGTTTGCTACCCACAGAAATTACCAGTTGGAGAAATTCTGCTCAATGACCTATCATCCACAGGACTGGAAAGTGGATGCACTCTCTTTCAATTGGACAACATTGACAGTCTGTGCCTTCCCGCCTCTACCTCTACTGGCCAAAGTCCTATTAAAAACCAGAGCAGAGAGGCCACAAATGATTCCCATTGCTCCAGACTGGCCACGACAGCACTGGTATCCTCTCCTAAAGAACCTGTCACACTCACCACCATGGATCCTTCCACAAGTTCTTCTTCTTTTGTCCCAGCACAATTAAAAAGACCCTTCACAGCCAGCTCAGAACTCTAAATCTAGCTGCATGGAGAATACCTTAATTTGCCAACAGACCCTCCTCTCCAAGGAGGTACAGGAAGTCATCTTGGAGGCCAGGAGACCCTCTACTAGAATAACCTACTCCGCCAAATGTGAATGATTTTGTTCCTGGAATCAAGCTAAGGGTCAGAATCCTTGGGTAATAAATATACCTCAGATTTTACAGTACCTAGCTGAGATGTTAAACAGTGGCCTTTCCTTCTCTTCCATCAAGATCCACGCTTCAGCCATTTCAGCACAGTACAATACAGATCCTCCTTTATTCTCACATCCTCTTTTAAGGCAGCTCCTCAGAGGGGCAAAAAATATACAACCCCCACGGAAACCACCAGTTCCAGCTTGGGACCTCAACTTCGTATTGGAGAAGCTGACACTGCCTCCTTTTGAGTCGGCTGCTACAGCAGAGCTACAATACTTGTCATGGAAAACAGCCTTCCTTCTGGCTATTACCTCAGCACGCAGGGTTTTGGAGCTACAGGCCCTTATGGCTGTGCAACCATTCATCATTTTCCATCAGGACAGGGTTTCCTTATGAACCAACCCTACCTTCATGCCAAAGGTAGTATCCAGTGTAGCTTTTCATTTACCTACCTTTAATCCAAATCCACAGAACAAAGGAGAGAGGCTACTACATTCCTTGGACATTGACAAGCAACTTCGTTATTACCTAGACAGAACAAAGTCATTCAGGAAATCTGAGCAGCTCTTTGTGTCCTATGCTACAGGTGCTCAAGGAAAGGCTATTTCCAAACAAACTATTTCAAAATGGATAGCCCACTGCATACGCTTTTGTTATTCTGTTCATGGTAAACCTGTGCCTGTATACATCAGATCCCACTCCACCAAGGCTACAGCTACCTCAGCAGCTTTCCTCAGGGGGGTCCCTACCAAGGACATTTTGGAAGCAGCAACTTGGAATTCAGTGCACACTTTCTCCAACCACTACCACCTTCCACTATACTCAAAACCTAGAGTGGGCTTTGCCACAGCAGTCCTGCAAGGCATTCTAGCCCCTCCTAATTCCGCTTAGTACCAGCCACCCTTACTTAGCTTTGGGATTCTACCCAAGTGTGATGACTGCAGCTGTATGCACGATGAACATAGTACAGTTTTGTACCTACCATAAATGTAGATGTTCGAGTGCGCATACAGCTGCAGTCCAGGTTACCCTCCCTCCATCCCCTCTTAGGACAGGGTGTATGCCAAACACCTTTATCATACAACCTATTTGGGGTATTCCTTTATGGTGTATTTGCTTGCAACTACTGTTTTGATTTATCTACTTATGTATATTTGCATAACATCATGTTTTGCCTTCCTTTCTGGGGGCACCTGACATCTGGGGCAAGAAAAACTGAAGAAAATGGTGTTGGCTGCCTCTTTTATACCCCTGCCACACTGACGTCAGGGAAGAAGCGATGACAACCGACGCCAGACCTAGACTTTGGAATTCGGCCGACCGAGGACCCGCCTGACGGCAGGATAACCCGAGTGTGATGACTGCAGCTGTATGCGCACTCGAACATCTATATTTATGGTAGGTACAAAATTGTACTTTTTTTTGTGATGATAAAACATTTGACCATAGATGTCAGTAATGTGAAACTAGTGCAAGGCTGCGGTTATTCTAAGATTATGTTCACGGTCTTCTTCATGCGTGAGTAAGACAGTATGTGTAGGTGACCACAGCAACTGAATAAAGGATCAAAGAAAGGTGTGGAAGATCAGTGTCATTTATTTATGAGGATGGAGGAAGTAAAAGGTGAAAAGACTGAGACGTGAGGGACTCCTTGAGTGAGATATGATGGATTGGAGGAGAAGATTCCTACCCTTACCTTGCAGTATCTGTCAGAGAGAATAAGTAGTAAACTAGAGTGAGGCAATTGGGCTATTTCATGTAGAAAGGAGGCCTTTTTGTGAGATCTGTGAAAACTTCTTTTAGGATGACAACTGATTTAAGTGTGAGTTTTATTTTTGTGCAACTTATGGGTGTTTATCATTCTTTATTTTGTCAATCTGTCCCTTCAGAGAACTGTCCTTTTATTTTCTTAGGTAAAGAGTGGCATTGTGGTTAATATCAATGTGAGTGATTTAGATGTGATTTAGATAATATTTATTGAAGTAGGCTTTCTGACTGCGTCAGCACCAGTGTGCCTCCAAGGTGTGGTGTAAGAGGGCTGCAAGTCAGTTATGCACTTACCTTCTGCATTTTAACAGCTTTCCCCTCACTGCTATCTGGCAAAGGCCTGGAAAAGCATATGTCCATGTTATGCATTCATTTTTGGTATTGTGCAACTTGTGAACTTAGCATTACTTTGACATGAGGTAGGACAGTTGTCAGCATATGTGATCAGGTGCAGCTGTTTTAGGTTTGCCTTGAAATTTAACATTTGGTACTAGTTAGATATAATTTGTATTAAAACATGAACTCTAATTCTTTTAACTTCAAAAATTTGAGATCTCAATTTCAAAAACTAATGATCTCTGTTTATTCTCAAGGACTGAAATGGGATGAGTAAGCCTCTGTACTCTGTTGCACTAGTGTTTTCTGCCCATCGTAGTTATGTTTATTTATTTTTGGTTGTTGTCAGGAAAGGGACACAGTATCCCATATTCACTGAGAATGTCTTGTTCATTTGAGAACATCAAACATTTTTAATAAGCTTGAAATTTTAAGTAATTGAAAGGTGTTCTTTATTTCCACACATGCGCTTCTGTTAGATCTGTCAGTTCAAGCAGCCCCCAGCCCCCTTTCATCAGTTCAAGCAGCCCCCAGCCCCCTTTGTACAGTAGAGAATAAAGGAGCGCTGAACACACATACCCACCCACCTGTGGGGATGCAGAACCTTCATAGGTAACCCATCTGACTTCATTTTCTGTACTAATAACTCATTTAACATCCTCCAAGACAAAAAGCAAAGTGGTGCCAAGACATGTAGTCATTTATTTCTCCCTTGTTCCTCACGTCATCTACTGTCTCAACACACTCAACAATACTGACGTCACTAATGTATGCAAAATGCGTAATCCTCCCATATGTAAATATTTTTTGGCCATTCTTTCTGTGGCTGTCCTACTGTACTTCACATCACTGTGCTGTTGATAAATGTGTGCCACAGAGGTTTCACCTGTTCTACCTTTTAAAATTCTCATACTTTATCCCTCTAGCTCTTTCATCACTGCTCACTGCAATGCATTTACACTACTAATAAATGCTAAAGTTACGATAACCCATGTATTTCCATACCTAACAGAAGTTTATCACAAGGGGGATATATACACCTACCCTCTCATCCTAACTGGGGAACATACCTTCTCACCTGGGCACACCAGTGCAGATGGACACACACCAAGATCTGTTAGATAACTACTGAAATACACTCCATGGTATAACAGTAACACCAGTTGTTATAATAAACCACCATTACTGCAGGGTTGACTGTGTTGCTATAACCATCTTATCTTCACCATTTTAAAGTTTGGCTTAAGATTTGCATCATTCAAAATATTTTAAGTGAGGAGGGCAACTCAGAGCAGCAGGTGTTGTCACTAGCATTACCTGTATTCACTGCACCTGTCATTGAGCCCACTGACATGTTCTTCACATAGGCAGTCTGCCCCCCTCTTAATGCGTAGAAATTAAAAAAATATGTGTGTGTGATATATTATATGTGTGTGTATAGGTTTACTGTCACTGTGTGAATTCACAGGCAGTCAAGTTGGAATATGTTCAAAGCACATCCACAAAAGTTGGAATGCTGAAATGCTGAATTCAAGTGTACCCGGCACGTACTAATCAATGAAATTCCCTGCCACTCTAGACCAAGGAACAAGTGTTACCATATGTCCAGAAGGGGGACACGGTAGGACAGTCAGGAATATCTGTGCTCGACTTTTTGTCATTCAGGATTTAGGACTCTGCGCAGGTGGATTCAAACACCTACCAGAAGACATAATGATAGTAAACAAAGTATTTATACAGATTGTCTGTAGATTTCAGCAGACTCCCTTGGTGAGTCTGTTGGCTTACTGCAGTAGCCTATATTTTAAAGAATTAATGATTTCATTGCTGGAGATTTTTGCATTGATGGAAGAGTTCTGCAAACTGTAGCTTTTAACAGTGACATAGTTAAAAGTAATCAGGGACAATGGGGCCCAACTCTGGGACACCTTTTAAATATCTGAATGTTGTCAGAGTGATAGAATGTGAATTATCATGCATTTTCTAAAGTGAAAGGTCTGTAAATATAAAGATTGCCTATATTTATTCAATGTAGTCCTGTTTTAGGAGGACGAGTTCAAGAATTTGATCCAAACCAGAACAGTTGAAAGGTCTACGTCAGATCCATTTTCATATGGTTCCATTTCATCTACTTAAAATGGATCAAAATTTCAGTCAGTTGAAGCAGACTAATTGAAGATTCAACCCAATTTAAATAAAAAGGAGGAGGAGAATGTCTCGGGCACTCCCACACCTGTTTACGTATACCAACCTCATAACCATGGAGAAAAATTAGGAGCCCTAAAACACTGATTCATTGACGTCACATATAAACAAAAGCAGAAATGATTCCATACGGAGACTTAATGGACAACCAGGTATAGAGCGGGTAAGTATATTCAACAAGTTAAAATCTCATCCAGTTTGTAAATCAACTAAGGGCAGGGAGGCCTTGATACGTTCTACTTCTTTGTTTTGCTTGTCCTAGCTCCTTGTACCATTTATGAAAATGAAATATCATGTGGTACAGAAGGATAAATTTATTGGATTCTGATAGCTGCAACTCCTGGCATTATGGCAGACACCATCTGTGTGACCACCTGCCTGTATGTTTTGCTTGGAATCACACTATGATTCAGAAAGCACAGCATTACTCCTTTCTGGAAAGCTTAGGTGCTTCAGTGACACTTTTATCTTTTTACTCAGTGCTTAGGACTGGACATCTCCATTGTCCATTCTTTCGGACTTCAGATGGATATTTAATCTCTTCTTTATCTTCTCTTCTTCAGCAACATGGTCATTAAAAGACGGAGCTAATTTAAAATCCAAATCATTACCCTGAACCCAGTGATGTACGTCCTAGAAACAGAAAGTGTTGCAGCCTTACCACACGGACAGAACTATTGTATCTTTGAACAACTATACAGGTGAGAAATGATACTAGGACTGCTAATGATGGTAAACATAGACTTCACACCAGCACAGTATCAGAACTTTCATCACAGCTTTGGTCAATATGCATCACATTTTACACCCCAGTATATAAAAAATAGTCCAATGCATTCTTCTCCTGATTATTATTTTTCTATTTTTATTTGTTTGTAATTCATAGGTTCATAGATTCATAGGATGTTACTAGGCTATTGACCTGAGGGTCTTTACAAGCCTAGCCATTAAATCCCAATATAATACTATGAAAGATATTGTCTATGACCAAGGTTTTTCTAACAAGTGCTACCCATGTCTAGAACAGAAGCAGGGGCAATCCCTGGCAGAAAATTATGGTTTCCCATCCAGTCATCCAGGCTGCACTTAAAAAGCATCATGGAGGTCCTCAGATCGACATGCCTTGGAAGCCTATTTCAGAGGACAGGCAACCTCGGAGAGATGTATCTGTCTGTCCAGCAGGTCCTGTTTATGTTGCAGGCTAGATTGAGGTCCCTGGAACAGGTGACTGTAGCCCCATTTGATTTATGGATCTGCAGCATTTCCATTAGATTTGGGTCAAAGATAGCCCTGTAAACCAGACATAAGTAGCCCCTAAGTATTCTATACACTACTGAGTACAGTGACAGTGACTTCAGTCTATCTGTATAAGGCATGTGCTGGAGACCTCGAATTTTCATATTTAGATATCTCTGAGGTCTCTCAAGTTGTTGCAGGTGTCTGGTACATACCAAAGGGACCATTATATTTAATAATAGGGTTGATGAGGGATGAGTACAGGGGGATTATAACCTCTTTCCCTGTTGAGGCAGTGCCATTGCTAATCAGGTGAGCGACATAGAATGCCTTCCTCACTATGGTAGACACATGGTGGTCAAAGCTGCGGTCACAGTCAACTTGTGTTTCCCAGGTTTCTCACTACTGAATTGGTACATAGGGTATTACTGATTATTTTATAATCAGCAGGGACATTGTTTTTACCAAAGGGAATAATGATGCATTTTTTAGCACTTAGTTGAAGACCATGGTTTTGGCACCAATCATTGGTCTGTGTAAGCCCCCTTTGAAGTATTCTAATGTCCCTAGGGGATTCAGTGATAGCACCTAATTTACAATCATCTGCAAGCTTGGTTAGCCACAGCCTCTCCATTTTGGCCTGGAATTCTGAGAAGTATATACCAAAATAGAGGGGGCCCAGCTCTGACCCTTGTGGAATCTCACTTGTGATAGGACTGCTGGTACAGGTAAAGTCTCTAACTTTGACTGAGTGTTTCCAGTCTGTAAGCCAGTTTGCAACCCACCTAAAAACATAGGAGTTGGCATTCAACTGAGTTAGTTTGTCAATGATGCCTGAATGTGAGACCGTGTCGAAGGCCTTGGCCAAATCAAGATAGACTGTCTGCACAGCTTTGCCGTTGTCTGTGGCTCTGGTTATGCTTTCAATGAAGTCCACCAGGTTTAGCAGGCATGACCTGCCCTTGACAAAACCAAACTGGGACATGTCCAGAGTTTGGGGGTCACTTGTATCCTTTTTTATGAGGTCCATGATGATTCGTTCCATTGCCTTACAGATAAGGCTGGTTAAACGTATGGGTCTATTACCAGGCTGCTCTTGTGGAGGGGGATAACAGTCACTGTTTTCCATTCATTGAGGACTACTCAGGCTGTGGTTGAACAGAGTGCTTATTGGAGTAGCCAGCTCTTGGTTTAGACCATTAAGGACGCAGCCTGGAATGCCATCTGGTCCCATGGAGGCTGTGTTCATAGCCTTGGAGGGAGAGCATTGATGACTTGCCCTTTGGAGTGTATGATTTGATAGTGTTATCCCTTAGACCCACAGTCCCTTGTAAATAGCTTTTAAGTCAATCACCAATACCTTGTAGCTCTGGTCTTGCTCTTTTTTAACTTACTTTTTTCTGAATCTTAAATCTGGCACCTTGGCTGCTCCTTCCATCTACTCCTTTGTCTCTGCCTTAATAAACTTCTGTATATCTGCAAAACCTTCTCTTAGGTACATAAATGTTGTTATAATCTCTTTACTAAAGGTTGTTGTTGCTGCTGTACTCAATGCGTTTTAGCCTTTTGCTCCCTGCAGAAGTGTGAGAGCCATACTTGCAAATCCTGCAACATCAAAAAATAAATTATGAAATAAATACTCTGAAAGGTAAAACTCACTACAAGCTCATGACCATGGACATTACCCATCTCCCCTGCTGCTTTACTAATCTGGATGCCATATCCTGCAGTGGGAGGAAGCCATAGAGGTACTGTAACCTTAGACATAGAACATATCCTTCACATTTGTGCAGACAGTCTTGATTATTCTTGGATCACAGATCTGTTCCTTGGAATTTGAAAAAAAAAAATCTTAGCTTATAGCCTTTCTGTCCCATTTTCTTCCAGTTATGGAACATTTTACTTCCAGGACCATCATTATAAAATGTTATTTTCTGACTGCCAGTACAAATTCTGTTATAGGTTCATAGGTTAGTACTAGGCTATCGGCCCTAAGGCCTATGCAAGCCTAGCCATAAAAATTCCCTGGAAATTTTTTACCACAATATTTACTTCTCTGGGCCCCTGCCTAGCAGGGTGACTGACATGATCCCCGGGGTGAATTTCCTATCTCCCATCCAATCATCAAGGTTCCTTTTGAAGAGGGCCAATGAGGTGCTCTGCTTGACATATATGGGCAGTCTATTCCAGAGTATGGGGAGTCTCTGGGTCAAGAACCTATCCCTCCAGCATGTTTTGTTCATTGTGGTGATAAGGTTTAGATCCCTGGAGCGTGTGGCTCTGAGGGATTGGGATTTCTTTAAGTGGAGCATGTCCAACAGCTCTGGGTTTGACATGGCCTTGTATGTTAAGCAGAGATCACCTCTGAGTAGACAATATGCCACAGAGTATAGCTGGAGTTTTTTTAGATGGTCAGCATATGGCATCTGCTTTAGGCCTGTGATTCTTTTAGTGAGGTATTTCTGTGGCCTTTCCAGCTGTTGCAGATGTCTTGTGAGGTACATACCAAACGGGGCATTATACTCTATAATGGGTCTAATGAGGGATGAGTACAGTGGGAAAATGACCTCCTTTTTTCTGGATGAAAAGCCCTTAGTGATGAGGTGTGCCACGTAGAAGGATTTCCTGACTCTTGTGGCGATGTGGTTATCGAAAGTGAGACCACTGTCCACTTGTGTCCCTAAGTCTCTCATCACACTTTCGATGTTTAGTGTCCTGCCGCCTGTGTGGTAGTTCATGGGTACATGTTTTTTTCCAAAGGGGATGACTATACATTTCTTGGCATTAAGCTTGAGCCCATGGCTCTGGCACCAGGCATCTGTTTCTGTAAGGCCCTTTTGTAGAATATCCACATCATTTGGGGATTCAATAATGGCTCCCAGTTTGCAGTCATCTGCAAACTTTGTTAGCCAGAGTCCCTTAATGTTGGCTTGTACTTCAGAGAAGTAGATGCCAAACAAGAGTGGTCCCAGGACTGAACCCTGAGGTACTCCACTTGTCACTTGTCTGGAGCTGGATTTGGAGTCAGCTACTTTTACAGTCTGGGTTCTGTCAGTAAGCCAGTTGGCAACCCATCGAGTGACGTAGGGATTTATGCCCAGCTTAGTAAGTTTATCTATGATTCCAGAGTGGGGGATGGTGTCGAAGGTCTTGGCGAGGTCCAGATACGTTGTGTGGTCCTCCTTACCCTCGTCAACAGCTCTGGAGACACAGTTATCTTTCACAAAGTCAAAAACATCTGAACTGAGCTTAAATATGGCAGAGTTTTTACTTTGCCTCGATTTGTCTAGGGATCTAATACATTTGGCCTTTTCATTGTAATGGGTCATTATAAAAATAAACAAATGTATTAGAGGTTTGACATATTTTGTAGTGCTGGGACAGTTATGACCACCTTGTACCAGTTTAGCTCCAGCCCATGCTCTGCTATATCAAAGGCTCAATGTATTTTGTAGTGCCAGGACAGTTATGACCACCTTGTTGTAGTGCCAGGACAGTTATGACCACCTTGTACCAGGACAGCTCCAGCCCGTGCTCTGCTGCTGCCTGTCTCCGCTGTGCTTCACACACACTACCTAACCTTTGCACAACTTGTGCTCACTAGTGACAGGACACATGCTTTGCTGCAGGATTAGCTCCCTTCTGTTTCCACCCTTATGCTTTAGTTAAACTGTTGGCTAAAAGTATTCAGTTATCTGATGGAGTTACAGTTATTTTTTAATCTGTTAACTGGATAATCCCACTGAACAGGTTGTCTTTTTTTTCAGGGTTTTGTCGCAGCATTGTTTGGTTAAATGACTTGCTCAGAGTCGCACAAGAAAATGCAGGTGGAAGAAATCAAACTCTGTACCCTTGATTACAAGAGACATATCATCACTATCAGTGGATCACATACTGTACTGCCCTGATATACCCCTTTATGGACCCATAACTTCACTGATGACTCATTAGTGTAAGTTAAGACACTAGCCAAAGAACTCCACCTTTAATGCCTACATAGGAACACAATGTAATAAACTCTTAATGAGAAATTAACTGCTACCCGGGATAGACTGCAGGTCCCGTGTCACCTAGATGACAGCTGTTCTTGAAATTGAAGGATGACTTTTGCTAGATAAGTAATGACAAGCTTCTGTTTACCTTTCCATGTTACATATCTAATTGGTAAATTGTCAGCTGCTTCCACTGTCCACTTTACTGTCTGTCCTTCCATATTCTTTAAAAACTTCTCCTGTTTGCAGTTACAGCTTCCTTGTGTGTTCATTGAAACAAATCCTGTACAGCCGCTCATGCCTTTGCTTATGTTAGGTGCTTTTATCTAATACATTTAAGATCAGTTTGTGGGACGAGGAGAGAAGTAACTTATTTAAGTTAAGCCAAACAGGAAAAGGTTTAATCTTTGGGAGTTACCACTACTATGATAATACGGCTGCAATCCAACTGTTTTGGATTTTTATCCACCCACCCAGCCTCTGATGCGTTTAACCTCAGTGACTGTTTTACTGCTTGCCCAAACTGTAAGTTTGATTTCAGAAGCTCTTTCTAGTCTCATCTGATTTGCTTACACTAGTGAATACGGCATAAATGTAGGGAGGCCCTCCACTTAGATCAGTAAAGCTTCACTTAACCACAGTGTTTTCCCACCTGCTTAGTGCACACTGCAATATGTAGAATATGAACTCATTTTTTAATGTTACTTTTAAAATCAACATCTGAGACAAGCTTACCGATATCTGGAGAGCATACAAACTGCTTCTCAGGAATCGGCTTGGGATGAGTGCTTCTGTTTTGTTCCTGGTGGGAGAAGGATAAATGAGAGATCATTTCTTAGCATTCCTAGGGACTGCTGTTCACTGAAAAGCCTGACAGCTGCTTCTTAAGGCCCAGATTGGTATTAATGCTGCTGTTTAGCTGTTGGTGACAGAGTAGCATTGCTTTCTGATTGGGCTATCTGTGTGAGACTCCTCTGATCATTCTGGTTGTCATTTTGGTGGAACCCTCATCAATTTTAATTGTAGTCTGTTATGCAGTTTGGGTCTCTGTTGTGCTGAGCTGTGGTATGTGCTGTTTGGGGCATTTACCAGGAGAAACTACAACATTACAGACCCCAGCAACATCTGGGACAAGACTATTATGATCCACTTCTTGGGAAGCCATTTTTGGAGTACTGCTGTTGTTTTGCTTATGGTAACAGAAGTAGGAAAGGGACATTGATTCCCAGCTGTGCTAGTAGTAGCCAGTAAGCTAAATACTACTGTTCATCATTTTTGACAAACCTTGCTTAAATTCTCTTGTAAGTTTATTTTCAGTGTGTGGCGCATTGCATCTCTCCTACTGTTATTCTGTGTAATCAAGCACTGGGTTAAATTGAAATTTTACTGTAGCCTTGCTTGTATTGTCTTTTCCTTGGTAACCAATGTCTTGAAATTGTTCTGCTGAGTGCACTGTCATCCTCTGTGGTGTTACTACTTAGAGACTGCTCTACTTTTACAGGCTTTAGTTACTCTGGCCTTGCCCACTGACTACTGTGTGGTATTAGCAAGTATCCCAAATTGTACAAACACCCATGACTGTATAAATTAGCAGTATAAAGTTAGCATTACTGTCCTAAGTATTGATAGTTATTCTGTGAGTATACTGCTAATTTATACAGTACTTAAGTTAGCATTACTGTCCTAAAGATTAATAGTAATTCTATAATAAGTAATCCTGGCTATTGTGCTTACTGTCCAGTATCTCTGACCCTAAAATTTAGCTGTGTGTTGTTAGCAGTTCAGTGTTAGAGCTTAGTGTTAATTCTGTTGCATAAACTAAACCAGCAGTGTTAGCGCCTACCAACTGTTCTGCAGTGTGTATAGGTCACCTTTATAGTTACTAGGTGAAATTCTATAAAGTAGTTGTATGGAATTATCTTTAATTTATACAGTATAGCCTGAATAACATGAGTACTGCTAGATCAGTTATAGTCTAGCCCAACTTTAGAGTATCACCTTAAATATTTCATGCATAAGTCTTCAGGGTTTCCTACACTAGTCTTTGCCAACCCCTGAGTACTATAACCTAGCCCAATGTCAGAGTATCACCTTAAATATTTCATGCATAAGTCTTCAAGGTTTCCTATACTAGTCTTCTCCAACCCCTGAGTACTAAGGCCTGCCTCAGTTCTTCACCCTCTGGCAGCGTGGCTCAGCAGTCTGTTCTCACACCATCTGTGCCCAGTCTGACCATCTGTGCCCAGTCTGCACTAGGTGGCTCGGCAGTCTGTTCTCACACGGTCTGTGCCCAGTCTTATTGCACTAGGTGCTCTAAAGCACTGTTAATAACAGACTTATGCTTACTGGCTGTTAACTGTCTCTGCCACTTGATATTGCAAACTGTGAGAGGTGTAAATATTTAAGAAACTCGGAGGTAAACCTCTTATCAGCTGACTATCAGTAACCATCATACCTCCACAACACTACATCAGTCAAAGCACATCACTAGACCCTTAACTTATGCTGGGTGTGTAAGGAGTAAATTTCCAAAGCCTCCTCAAACACAGTGTAAAGGATCCCAACCTCCAGCACAAAAGACAACACCTACTTCCTGTCCATGCTTGCATACTGCAAGCCCAGAAAGATCACCAAAATGTCACCAAGAAAACAGGCCTAAGCCTATAATGTCCACAAAATCTGCTTTCTCAAAGGGGAATGGTTTTCCACAGCTTTTTCTACAGTTGGGCATACGGATTCCACACTCACCAGACTGGACAAGAAAAGGTGACTGCAACCTTCTTGCCTGGTGTGAGGATCCACGATGTCATAAGGGCCCTAAGGTCCCTTAAGCCAGATGAATATAACTATAATGTAGTGATCTACCATCTGGGAATGAATGACGTGAGGCAGTCCACTCAACAGATATGCAGAGACACAAGGGAACCTACTTTGCATGCGCTAGAAGCAGGAAAAACATGAGTATTGAGTAGGATCTTGTTTTACTACAAATGATGCCTAGATACCAGTACAGGATATTTGGCTTTAACAATTGACTAAGTACTTGGTGTCTTTCCAAGAGGATCTAGTACACGAAAGCCTAGCATGAGATAGATACAACTTCCTGTTTCACCAGTGATGGCACAAAAAGTCAGACATCATGGTTGTACTCTTCAGTGCTAGGAGTCAAAACAGAACTCAAGGCTCTTCTGCAAGTCTGACACATTCACATTTGTGTAGTTACTGAGACATTGTTTCAGTGCAGTGAGACCACTTTCTCTATACCAGGGTTCAGCACCTATCATGGCTTCAGACCCTTGTGTAATTCTGAGGGAATATTTTTCAGAAATGCCATCATCTCACATCTGATTACCCATGACCTTAACTCAGTCCTCATAGAGATCCAAATCACCCTTAACAAATTCAACTTCTACAGAATTGCTAGCTACAGATTCCCATTAATGTGCTGTAAAGACCATGCACATTATTTTAACATCAATGAGGGCTCAATTATCAAGCCAAGTACTTTCTTGCTTGAGAATTTCTATTACCCAAGCATTGACTGCACACCTATACCTCTAACTGGTTACATCAGTATTTCCCAGGGTTTGTTACACCAGTTTGCTAGATCAAATTGTAAAACTACTCACAAGAGGCTGTATTATCCTTGACCAAGGCGTTTCCAACCTAGGCCACTACCTGAACCATACCCTCATCCTAGGCCTAGTGGTACAACCCCCCCCCCCCAATGCCAAATGAGACTGTTATTACAGACTTCTCTTGGGCAAGCAGTTTGTAGAACACCTGTACAAAATTCCCAACAGTGCCCTGCAAATGGACCCAACTGGGAGGGTTGCCACATTAACTCTCAGTCTTTTATCAGAACATAAACAGCTGCATGGAAAAGGCAGTCCCCGTCCATCTTAAGTATAATGGTAAATTCAGGAATGAACCTCTCTGGTGGAGCTCCCAGTTGTGCCTGATGCCTGTGATGCATAGAGAACCTGGTATATTTCTTTCATAAAGGTTAAAGAGGCTATGGAGAGTGGTCTGTCCATGCATGTGACATCTTGAGCTGACCAGGACTTTTGTCAATATTCCCCCATTCTACTAATGCTGAAAAATTAGATAAACTTAATGTAAACCCCTGTTTGTCTGCCAGTTAGCAGACTGGCTGTCCAACAAGATCTTAAATTGTGAAAGTTACTGGCACCATCAATGAACATAGAATTGTAGCTAGTGTGGTACCACATGGATCAGTGCTGGGCCCTCTCCTGATTACCATTTGTTTTGCAGACATCTAGGCCAATATCCCAGAAGTATGGTTGACAAAATTTGCTGTTGACCACAAACTGGGCACCATAGTATCAGTGGATGAGCAGAGAAAATAGCTCCTGCAATGGCTGGAATATCCACATTCCAGATACACCAAAAATAGTCTCAAGCTAAATGCAAAAAGTGTCTCACACCTCATGTTACATCTGGTAATTCTCTTTGACAGATGGGGTTACAAGAGGCCTAGATACCTTTGTAGACCACTGTTTCTCATTATGTTTCCACCAAAAGTGATGAAATCCATCTACCTGAGCCAATGAATTCCCAAGAAAATATCTTCAAGACCCAAGGAAGTTATCTTACCACTGTACTCTTCCTTATCAGACACATTATTGAATACAGTGCCTTAAATCCTTTAAATAAGCATGTTAATTAGCATGACTGTCATCCATGCCTTAAATCATGTTGATTAGCATGACTCTCATCCGTGCCTTAAATCATGTTGATTAGCATGACTCTCATCCGTGCCTTAAATCATGTTGATTAGCATGACTGTCATCCGTGCCTTAAATCCTTTAAATAAGCATGTTAGTTAGCATGACTGTCATCCGTGCCTTAAATCCTTTAAATAAGCATGTTAGTTAGCATGACTCTCAGTAGCACATAAGCTGATCCAGGGTGATCTGTTTCCTGCTTTTCAAGCCATGAAAGGCCAATTTTTTTTTTTTTTTTTTTTACCTTCTGTTTTGCAAAACCAGTGTCTCCACAAGTACCTACACTAGGTATGTAAATTTATACCAACAAGTAAACAAGGCTGGAAGGAAGGCTAGGTTCCTAACTAAAAAATATTTGTGTCCTGTGGAATAAATTACTTCTATAGTAATAAAAGCACCACACAGTCTACATTTAAGGCTAGCCATTGTGACTATTAGAGTAAACATATTTGCCTCCATGGTTATCATGCACAGTCCTGCTCAGATTCGGAGTGAGTTGGCAAGAACTTTGAGGCGTGTCTGCTTAAGAGATTAATACGCATCGTACAGTCCTGGTGATCACTTGCCTACTATTGGCCCTTTACTTCTGTATGCCTAACAAAAGGCTTCAAGCAATATTAACATACATCACTATGGTTTTGCTTTAGACATTATTGCTTTTCAAATTAAAAAGCAATATGAATAATAAATGCAAATGTCTTGCAGATTATAATAGCATGGATTTGGTGTAATCTAATTAAGGTCTTTGCCTTACAAACTCAAGGTACAGTATGAGTCTGACTTCAGGTTGTTGGTTAGGCATAAAATGTCTCTTTAGGGCAGTTAGCCTACTATTGACCTATGAAGAAATAATAAACTCTGATAAAGACACTTGTGTATTAATAGGCTCATAGGTAAGTACTAGGCTATCTGCCCATGGGCATTTATAAGCCTAGCCAGAGGGTGATGGCTTTCGCCTCCCCATTAGATTAGTAACCTGGGCCTCTGTCAACAGGGCTCCTGAAGTGATCCCAGGGTAGAACTTACGATTACCCATCCACTCATTAAGATTTCTCTTGAAGAGGTTCAGAGAGGAGCTCTGTCAAATATGGATTGGGATTCTATTCCAGAGTGAGGGGGGTTGCTGGGACAGGAATCTATCCCTCCAGCATGTCCTGTTTATTGTTGTACATAGGTTCAAGTCGCTAGAACGAGTGGTTCTGAGGGATCTCGTTTTTTTGAGGTAAAGCATGTCCATTAGTTCAGAGTTTGACATGGCCCTATAGGTCAGGCATAGGTCACCTCTGAGCAGACGGTAAGTGACTGAGAAGAGCTGGAGCTTTTTTAGTCGTGCTTCATAGAGTAATTGTTTAAGGCCCTTAATCCTCTTAGTGAAGTACTTCTGTGGTCTTTCTTAGTTGTTGCAGGTGTCTAGTGAGGTACATCCCAAATGGGGCATTGTACTCTATTATGGGCCTAATGAGTGAGGAGTAAAGGGGCACAATCACCTCCTTGGATCTGGATGAGAAACCCTTTGTGATCAGGTGTGCCACATAGAAGGATTTCCTGACCATTTTGGCTATGTGGTTATCAAAGGAGAGCATGCTATCTACTTGGGTACCCAGGTCCTTAATTACTTCTTCTGTACTTAGTGGATTCCCATCTATGTGGTAGCTTGTAGGTACTTTGTTTTTCCCAAATGGGATTACTATGCATTTTTTGGCATTTAGCTTGAGGCCATGACTTTGACACCAGGTGTTTGTCTCTGTGAGACACTTTTGCAGGATGTCTGTGTCAGCTGGAAAGTCAATTATTGCACCCAATTTACAGTCATCTGTGAACTTGGTTAGCCACAGTCCCTCTGCCTTTGCCTGTACTTCGGAGAAATATATACCGAACAGGAGGGGTCCCAGGACTAAGCCCTGTGGGACTCCACTTGTGACTGGTTTAGAGTCAGACATGGCGCCTGCCACTCTTACCATGTGGGTTCTGTCTGAGAGCCAATTGGCAACACATCTCGTGACATGGGGATTGATATTTAAGCTGGTGAGTTTGTCTATGATTCCTGAGTGTGGGATGGTGTTGAATGCTTTAGCAAGGTCCAGATATGCTGTGTGGACCACCTTCACTTCATCTATGGCCTTGGTGCCTGTTTCGAAGAAGTTGACCAAGTTTAGGAGGCAAGATCTGCCTTTAACAAAGCCGAACTGGGTGGGGTCCAGTGTCTGGAGGTTCCCAATGTCCCTGTTAATGAGCTCCATGATAATGCGTTCCATGGCTTTGCAGACCAAGCTAGTCAAGCTTATAGGGCGATAGTTCCCAGGGTCAGTTGTGGCACCACCTTTGTGGAGTGGTACGACTGTTGCTGTACGCCATTCTTTGGGTACATAGCCTGTAGAGAGGCTGAGTTTGAATAGTGATTTGAGATGGGGGTTAGTTCATTTTGAAGCTCGTGTAAGACACAACCTGGGATAGCATCTGGTCCCATTGATGCTGTGTTTTTGGCCTTTGCAAGGGCTGTCTTTACTTGTGTGTCTGAGATATCTGGAGCGCCACATTCTTCTGGGATGGGTGCTAACCCCTTTGGTGGAGGGGGAGTGAAGTTTGCACTGAACTTGTCAGCCAGGATTGTTGGCAATGTCATTTGGTTCAGTGTATTTATGGCCATTATGCACTAGCCCAGAGCATATCTGAGAGTTTGCCCCTAGACTCACTGGTTTTCAAGAGCATGTAATCATTTTAAAGAGTAACTTATATGTCAGGGAAGTAATGTAGTTAACAGGAAAAAGACTGAACTTTTCAAGAATGCATGTTGTGGGCAGAAACCACTAGGAAAAGTAATCTGATTGTTGGTGACCAATGCTTTTATTCACAAGATCATTTTAAAAGTGTGTACAAAAATGTTGTTTATATGCCTTACTGTGGACAATGTCTGCTATTCTGCTCTTGAAAACCAGTGAGATTGTTGAATGAGAAAATGTACGACCACAATTATACTATCCAGAAAAAAAAGTTAGTAATGACTTGTATAAATGTATTGTTATAAATATTTTTATTTTCTATTATTTATTTATATAAAAGAAATAGGAGGGGACAGTGAGAAATTATTAGAGATAAAAGAATATGAATGGCAAATAAGAGTTGATGCTTGCAATAAATCAGAATTTAATTATCAAGTTTATGCTTAGAGTAAGAAACTTTCACATAAATGACTGTTGATAGCTGTCATGTGACAAAGAAAAAGGTTTTAAATCCCTGTTAGTTATATTCTAGTTTATAGTCTGAAGAAATCTGCATCTGCCATACAGTGCTGCTTCCGAGAAGCTTCAAGCTTAACACATGGGATGTTATCTTTTAAAGTAGTAATATATCGCTCCCACTTCTCTCACTGATTCCAGAACCTCCCCTACTCTTTCTCGTTACTGTTTTTATATCTGTTGTCCAAGTTTTTATAGTTATTTCCCTGGCAACCTCCAGTACAAGCCAGTCCATAGATTTCTACATTTTCATAGCGGTCATTTCTGTAGGTGTCTTCATTTTCACAATCCAACTCTTCTCATGTACTGGTATAATGATTTGAGGGTCTCTACCCAATAGGAAAATCATTTCTATAAGGGAACTTCTTTCAGTAAAACTGCTTTCATCAATTTTAGTAGATCACTTTTGAATTCATTTAGTTTTGCACACTTCCTAAGTAAATGTTTCCACATACCTCTTTCTCCCTGCCTACAGAGACAGAATTCCTTGTCCACCTACAGAAAGATATGCTGCATCCTGGTGAAAGTACAGCACTGAAGGTAAACACTGTCTACCTTCAGTGGCATATCTAGTCTGAAAACAGATTATTTCCCATTGGACAAATGTATGATCCCTGTTGAGACTCTGAAAACAGATTCTTTCCCATTGGACACATGTATGATCCCTGGTGAGACTGTGAAAACAGATTCTTTCCCATTAGACAAATGTATGATCCCTGGTGAGACTCTGAAAACAGATTCTTTCCCGTTGGACAAATGTATGATCCCTGGTGAGACTCTGAAAACAGATTCTTTCCCATTGGACAAATGTATGATCCCTGGTGAGACTCTGAAAACAGATTATTTCCTACTGGATAAATGTATGATCCCTGGTGAGACTCCTCTTCCAAGCATTTTCCACTGTTCAGTCACTGACCTCTGAAGTTTTTTTCAATCGCCTATATCCTAAATGTATCAGGCTCTAGAATATAACGTTTTCACCAATCTGGTTTGATTAGTCTTACCTACCAGAAAGATGCATAACTTCTTCACCGCTGTGATCAGATCCTGAAACTCCAAACTATTAGCTTAATAGAGGTTAAATACCATCACAACATTTTCCCCATTCCATCCACTCTTCTCTGCTCCTTAGTTGCTCCCAGTATGCTAACTGGCTTTTCTTTTTTCTCCAAGTGACTGTAAACTTCCTGGTCAAAACTGTTGTTACTTGACAACCTTAAGGGCAGTAAGTATTTATTCCACCCACACATCTGACTGTTTTGTAATTATCTGCCTAGTACTAAAATTGCTTACGTACAAGTCTCACCTACCCAGACCCTGTCTGCACAGGATCCCTCTGTACCACCTATCTCTACAGTTACTATTCAGTCATAACTAGGAGTTTGAATCTGGACAATCTATTTCAGTGGTGCCATCTTGTAATATTTTATAGAATACAGGTGACTTCGCCCCTCTCCCATTCTGCTGGCAGAATGGATCTTTCTGTGGACACTCTTCGCTTCACACCACCCCAGGTAAACTAAATAATTTTAGTCATCATTTTTAAAAAGTTCTCTGGAGAGTCTTGGCTTTACACCACCATGGATAAACTCAATCAGTTTATTCACTATTTTTAAAAAGTTCTCTGGGTAAATGTTAAGAAAAGATTAAAAGTCATATACCACCTCAAATGACTATTAGTGTACATAATGTTTGAATCCTTTGATCAAGCCTCGCTTCAAGCATCTTACATATTTTCACATCCTCACTAATTCTAACAATTTATAATATGTTTTAACTACTCTTTGTGTGACAGAACCACACCCCCAAATATCTAAATGTATGTATTTCCAATTAATCAGGGAACTGGAATTTTAGACAAAGTATAATTAATAATTAGCACCCTAGTCTTTCCCACATTTACTTGTACTCCAAAACTCTTCAAAATAGCTGTAAATAGTTAATTGATTGGACAAGGTCATTATTGGGGTCCTTCAAGCAGTTCAGAATATCATCCGCATATAACACTGGTTTGTGGTCATCTGCTCCCAGACAGTATCTACTAATGTATACATTTCTGATCTGCTCCACTTACAGACGTACTCCTGAAAGAATGGAGGTTTGGGCAACATAGACCAGTTGCCTCAGATATCACCTGTGGTGCAGTATCCTCAAGATAGGAGAACACAGATCACAGGCCGAACATTGTGTCAGGGCTAGTCTCTCAAAGGGGTAAAAATTGGCTGTAGGTGATTCAGTCATGTTGACTAATGTCACCAAATGGGTATTTGCCTGTAATAAGTGGTTTGAAGACTTGGCCTACTCTTACTTATGCCAAGGACCCATTCTAACTGTGGGAGGGGGTGTACATGCCCCAGTTGGCCGGTATGTGCTGTTATAAAGTCCAGCAGCCATGGGTCAATAAGCTACTGGCTGGCCAGTGTCCAGTTGCCCAGCTTGCCTTAGCTGGGATAGCTCAGTTGAGTGAAAGCTGCATGTAAAACCAATCAACCTGCCAAACATTAACTGAATTGCTACACTCAATGCAGGCTCACTAACATAATGCAGCTTGGAAGTGGATGAAATGATGGTAACAAGGAGGCTGGACATCCTCTGTGTTCAGCAGACAAGATGAAAGGGCAGTGCAGCAAAGCCACTTGCCTTTGGTTCTAAATTCTACTACTCAGGAGAAGGACAGACTAGAAATGGTGTGGGAATTATGGTGAGGGAGGGGCTTCAGACAGTGAGAGATATCATCAGAATTAGTGATAGACTCATGTCAGTCACACTCCAATGTAAGGAAAGGTCAGTACTCATAATCTCAGCCTATGATAGGGCAGTATTCATAATTTCAGCCTATGATAGGGCAGTACTCATAATCTCAGCCTATGAAAGGGCACTATTCATAATCTCAGCCTATGATAGGGCAGTACTCATAATCTCAGCCTATGAAAGGGCACTATTCATAATCTCAGCCTATGATAGGGCAGTATTCATAATCTCAGCCTATGATCGGGCAGTATTCATAATCTCAGCCTATGATAGGGCAGTATTCATAATCTCAGCCTATGAAAGGGCAGTATTCATAATCTCAGCCTGTACCCCCCAACAGAGTTGGGATAGTGAAGAAAAGAGTGCATTCAGACTGCAGGTGCAGGACCTGCTACATAAAACAAGATAACATGAATTGTTGATAAGTAACCTGAATACATGTATCTGGACAGACAGAACAGGAGGTGAGGACTGCTTGGGTCCATATAAGCAGGGCAACAAGAATAAAGAAGAACAGGCCATTTTAGACTTCTGTCTGGCAAGTGGTAGCAGGAGAAAGACAGTCACAGGATAACAAACAAGGTCAGAGAGGGCTCTAAGGCCAAAAGAGATTAGGCTAAACACCTGAAAGTTGATAGAAGAGAAAGCACAAGAGTTCAATGAATTACCCAGGGCTGTAGCAGCTCAGGTAGAAGACAAAATAGGTGGAGCTGAAGAAGAATGGCATGTTTGAGCACTACAAAACAGGTATGTGGCCAAGCCAGGTATGGATGTAAGATCTATAAGGAAACCTGGTGGTGGAATGCAGAAGTTTAGGAAGTTATCAAAAGAAATGGGAAATAGAAAAGATGGACCAGACTAAGAAGGAATACTGGTTGGCTTACAAAGAGGCTAAAAGGGCAATATCTAAGAGCAAGGCATCATTGGCACTCTACCAGCTTCTGGAAAGTGACTCAATATATGGCACAAAGATACAGGTTGCAAGCCAAAGAGAGAAAGATAAAGAAGTCAAACATCCTTCGAAAGGGATGCCAACAACAACCTACTTACAAGTTTACAGGCCATCAAAGGCAGATGGAAGGAGTACTTCAAGCAGCTTCCAAATGAAGAAAACACCACAGAAGCAGTACTGCCCCAGACACAGCATAGGATGAAAGAAGAGGAGCCCACTTTAGAAGAAGAACAGCATTAAGGAAAATTAAGTCAGGGAAAGCAGCAGATATGAACAAGATGGATGAGACAGGGGAGAAATAGTTCCCGAGGGTACTCCTAGCAATATCTAGAGAAAGGCATATCCCAGATGACTGGAGAATAAGCCTACTAGTGCCAATGTTCAAGAAAAAAGGGGACCTTTACAACTGTGGGCAGTATAGGGGTACCTAACTCCTGTCACACTGCATGAAAGTTCTGGAGAGGGTGGTTGATAAATGAATATGCAAAGTAATTAACCACTGAAATGTGTTATACTAAGAGTTAACACCAGAGTCTGAACTCTTCATCACACAAAATTTATTCAAGTAGAAACCAACTTACAAAAAATAAAAACTAAAAATAGTTAAGTTTTTTCCCCTAATATATTTGGGACTTCATCAGCACTAAAACAGCTTACATCACTTCTTTTTTAGAACTGTCTGAATCCACTATTACTTCCTCAAAATTAATCATTAATCAATTAAACAGTCTTCTCAGAGCAGTTGTAGCTAAAAATCCAAAAATAACAAAAATTGCTGAACATAAGACAGTATTAATATGAAGCATACATGTACTATAAAATAAAAACACCATTAAACAGGAACAGGACTGAAATACAAAATCATTACTTTCTTTAACCAATGACAATAATAAATAAAATGTTATAGTGAATGCATTAGCAACTTAATACAACACTACTCCCACAACAGAATTTTACACTCAAGAGAAAAATCACTAATCACTGTAATCAAATCCTCTAATACTGCAGGTGACTCTGTATTCAAATAGTTAAGCCCCATCCACAATATGAGGACAGTTTAGTTGCAAAGGAAACATTCTGCCAGATTAATCTGCAACAGCTTTATTAATAGCATCCTTAACAGATTTATTTTAGAGTATCTAGCAAGTAAATGCAAATTACCTGTGTAGCTTGAATTCTTCCAAATAGGGAATTTAAATTACTCAGTTCAGAGTCTGAATTAGTACCAATCTTGTCATGATGTATTTTCCAAATGTATGTAAAAAGAATGACCCACCTGTAACCTGAGATACTTGGAAGACTTATTTATATTTTGTTTTCTGGGATAGAACAGTGATCTCCATAGACTTTTTCACACTCTGCCCTGGAGAAGTGTCTGGTTAAGTGACTTGCTGAGAGTCACACAGTTAGAAAGTGGAGACTAAAATAATCAAACCTTGTACCTCTGGACCACAGGGACCAACTTGTTGTTAGCTCCTCATTCCTCTAAACCAAATGCAAGATTAAGATACTAGAGGTAATCTAAAGTTATCTAAATCAAAATTAGTATTACCTACCCTGACCACAGAAGTCTTTCCAAATTACACTTCAAACCCTAAATTTCACCAAATAAATGGAATATTACTGAAATTTCACCAATAACCACCCCAGTATATTATCAGAAAATAGAATACAGTCATCAGCAAATAAATAAATTAGGAGGATGAAACTAGTACAGAAAAGAGTAAAATCCCAAGAAGGGAAGACATCTCTCATCAGTATCAGCAAGAAACTACGTTCCCTCATAAAATCATCCAAGGCTAGCTTTGAAAGAAAAATTGCCATGGACTTCAAAGAGAACCACAAGGCATTCTTTAGCTATGTCAAGAATCTAAGTGGCAATTTTCAGATCTGCTCAGAGTTAGTGCAGAATGGCACAAAATACACTGAACCGACCGATATAGCCAACATCCTGGCAGACAGGTTCAGTGCAAACTTCACCCCCCCGAAAGGCCCCATAACTATACCAGAAGAATGTAGTGCCCCTGAAATCACAGACACTCAGGTTAAAACAGCCCTCTCCAAAGCCAAAAACTCAGCATCAATGGGACTGGACAGTGTCCCAGGCTGCATCCTACATGAACTCAAAGATGAACTAACCCCTCAGCTAAACACACTGTTCAAACTCAGCCTCTCCACAGGCTATGTGCCCACAGAGTGGCGCACAGCAATGTTTATTCCGCTCCACAAAGGACTCTGGGAACTATCGCCCTATAAGCCTGACTAGCTTGGTCTGCAAAGCTATGGAGTGCATCATCATGGATCTCATTAACAGAGACATTGGGAACCTCCAAACACTGGAGTCTACCCAGTTTGACTTTGTTAAGAGCAGATCATGTCTCCTAAACCTGGTGGACTTCTTTGAGACAGTTACCAAGGCTATAGATGAGGGAAAGGTGGTCCACACAGCCTACCTAGACCTTGCAAAGGCCTTTGACACCATTCCCCACTCAGGTATTATAGACAAGCTCACCAGCCTGAACATAAACCCCTATGTCACGAGATGGGTTGCCAACTGGATCACAGACAGAACCCACTCAGGGCTCAGTCCTAGGACCCCTCCTATTCGGCATAGTCTTCTCAGAGGTACAGGTAAGCACAGGAGGACTATGGCTGACCAAGTTTGCAGACAACTGCAAACTAGGGGCTATAATTGACTCTCTGGCTGACACAGACATCCTCCAAAAGGGTCTCACTGAGACAGATACCTGGTGTCAAAACCATGGCCTCAAGCTAAATGCCAAAAAGTGCATAGTCATCTCCTTTGGAAAAAACAAAGTACCCACAAATTACCACATAGGTGGTAGCCACCTAAATACGGAAGACATAATAAGGGATCTGGGGACCCAAGTAGATAGTAACCTCTCCACTGATAATCACATTGCCAAAGTGGTTAGAAAATCCTTCTATGAGGCCCACCTAATCACAAAAGGGTTTGCATCCAGATCGAAAGAGGTCATTGGGCCCCTCTATGCATCACTCATCAAACCCATCATAGAGTACAATGCCCCATTTGGGATGTACCTTACAAGACACCTGCAACAACTGGAAAGTCCACAGAAGTACCTCACTAAGAGGATCCCTGGCCTCAAGCAGATGCCCTAAGCAGCTTGACTGAAGAAACTCCAGCTGTACTTGGTTGCATACCGCCTACTCAGAGGTGACCTCTGCCTGACATACAAGGCCATGTCCAACTCAGATTTGATGGACATACTCCACCTAAAGAAAACCATATCCCCTTGAGCCACAAGCTCCAGGGATCTAAACCTCATCACAACAATAAATAGGATGTGCTGGAGGGATAGATTCCTGTCCCAGAGACTTCCCATGCTCTGGAACAAGATTCCGATCTACACCAGGCAGAGCTCCTTGCTAACCCTCTTCAAGAGAAACCTTGATGAGTGGATAGGAAACAGAAAGTTTACCCCAGGGATCACTTCAATGGCTCTGCTGGACAGAGTCACAGGGAACTAATCTAAGGGGGCGGCGAAAGCCAACATATTCCGGCTAGGCTTATAAATGCCTTCGGGCAGATAGCCTAGTACCTATCTATGAACCTATAAAAAGCTCTATTAATCACTTTTTCATGGTCAAGCTTGTTCACAATAGAACTAAACGCAGTTGCTAAGTCCTCCTTGACCAACAGAAGTAATTGAACTCTACTACAGCTCTTCACGAAAGAGGTACAACAGCTGTGCAGCCTTCAGCAGTAGTTGTACACTATAACATCTCAACTGTCAACCTCATTGGAAAGCCCAAATTCCAGTACATTGCGAAAGAAACTTCAAAGCATCAGGGAGGTAACTGACCCCAAGCTCAAAGGGCCAGGATACTGCCCTTCATGCCTGACTGGAGACTCGCTAAAAGCATTTGTGGCCCTTAAAGATGCTGATGTACATCAATATCAGAAAGAGAGCTATGGTATTCTGGCCAGGCTATGGTATTCTGGCTAGGCCTGGGGCGTCATGCAAGGCACTGTCACTTAAATTTCACAACTGTCCATTAAGTATGGACAATCCAGTAAGTTTACAGAATGGCTGTCGTGTTTTGAAATTGTGCCTATAACCTCATGTAAATAATGTAAATAGAATGCTAGTGATCCCGGCTGTTTATAAATTCAAACCAGTACTCACCTAGCAACTAAGAAAATGGGCATGTAAATAAGCTTTCACCTAACAAAGTATCTTTGCATGCAGGCAAGAAATAACGTTACCATTTGAGTTAGTTATGCTTTAAATGTTCTAGAAAAGGCACATAGCAAACACTGTACCTGTAAACTGTTAATGCCAGCTAAAAAGGGGAAGCTAAAAGCATGTCTGTGGAAGGTGCTGAACTTTAATCCACTAGTACTTTATAGAATTTTTTTTGCCACTGTGCTATTGCTAAATTTGTACAATTGTGATAGAAGGAAAGAGCCATAAGCATTATTGAACTGAGTGATGTGTGATTTCTTCTGTTTGATCACAATTTAGTTATAAGCATAAAACAGCTGGTAAACACAAACGTAAATAAAATGTGTATATGGAAACAAAGGGAGTATCTTGTAAAGAAGACAGAAATTTAAACCATTCTGTGTTTTTGACAGAGTGCTAAACCCACTGGTGCCTACCCTAATTCTTTATTTATCTGTCCAAGATTTTCCCAATTTCAGAGAGTTCCGGAAGATATTGGGGAGAACGTTTAGTTTAACCAGATATATGGCCAGTAAGGTACAGATGTAATCCCAGTAAAGAAAAAAGCTGTAAGACTGGAATCGACTAAGGAAACTGATATCGATTTGGGTGGAAAGGTTTGATAAATTTGATGCTGAGTCTTATCAAAAGACTTCAAGAAAAAGCCCAAAGTTAAGAATACACTAAGAGAGGTATATGTGTAAACTGAAAAAGAAATAAATGAATCTCATAGTAAGGAGAAAGAGGAATCTGAAAAAAAATCATGACCTTCACTCTGCTACACCAATGTAGAGTACCAGTCAGAAACAGAAAACGGGACTGTGAGGGGGAAAGGAAGATGATAACTGAAGCAGAAAGCTACCAGTCAGAAACAGAAAACGGGACTGTGAGGGGGAAAGGAAGATGATAACTGAAGCAGAAAGCTACCAGTCAGAAACAGAAAACGGGATTGTGAGGGAAGGAAGATGATAACTGAAGCAGAAAGCTACCAGTCAGAAACAGAAAGGATTGTGAGGGGGAAAGGAAGATGATAACTGAAGCAGAAAGCTACCAGTCAGAAACAGAAAACGGGACTGTGAGGGGGAAAGGAAGAAAGATGATAACTGAAGCAGAAAGCTACCAGTCAGAAACAGAAAACGGGACTGTGAGGGGGAAAGGAAGATGATAACTGAAGCAGAAAGCTACCAGTCAGAAACAGAAACGGACTGTGAGGGGGAAAGGAAGAAAGATGATAACTGAAGCAGAAAGCTACCAGTCAGAAACAGAAAACAGGACTGTGAGGGGGAAAGGAAGATGATACCTGAAGCAGAAAGCTACCAGTCAGAAACTGAAGGCGGGACTCTGAGGGGGAAAGGAAGAAAGATGATAACTGAAGCAGAAAGCTACCAGTCAGAAACAGAAGGGGGGGGCTCTGAGGGGGAAAGAAAGTAAGCTGATAACTGAAGCAGAAAGTAAAAAAAAAAATCTGTTCCCCAGCAAAAGAAATTTATTTTATTATGTACCTTTTACAGAGAATGAACTGTATAAAGAGAAGTAATCTGTACATGAATTTACAGAGGATGAGGCCACGACCTCTATATCATGTCAGAAAACTAATAAAAATAATGCTGATTTCTGGGTAATGCATAACAATTTCAAGAATGTTCAGTGGGGGAGAGAATATAACAGAAAAGGTGGGAAACAAAGAAAACAGCCCCCACTTGAAACCCATAGTTGGATTTAACAAACAACCTACTCTACAGAGTAACCAATGACAAAGGACAGCTACTGAACCTGCAACCCAGTTTTCTAGTCTTGCTTTTTGCATCATTCTTAATGAAGACAGCACATAACCACATCTTTGGTGGTCATTTTGCAATAGATAAGACATAAGCCAGGATTCTGGCTATATTTTATTTCATTGGTGTTATGAAGAACATAGGAACATTTTAGGTCCACTTGTCAAAACGAGAAAGGGCCTTTGGTAATCATTGATTATAAAATAACTTTCCATGAGGCAGGGCTTCCCTGAAGATTTAATGTAAAATCAACAGATACTGATGTTTTTTATAGTACGAATCCCCAGAGAAATTCTTACTGGCCAAGGTGTTCTATTCTTGTACAGAGTAATGCATGAACTTTATCCATTTTTAAAATGACTCAGCTAAGAACTTCTGTATATCATCCTCAAATGGATGCGTTAGTTTGAACATCAGTCTATATCATGAAAGACCAGGACTGGAACCAAATGTTTCTATATCTTCTCTTTGCTGTAAAAGAAAGTTTCAACTGAATTCAAGTCATGTGAATTTGTATATGGTAGACATCCCAGAGGTTTGCAAGATATATCTAAATAAAAAGAAGCATGGGAGCAGGGCAGTTAATAACAACAAATATATGCACAGAAGAGTGGGAAAAAAAGGGAGCATATAAGAAATTTTTCTGACTCAGAAAACTCACGCCAGGGTTTAAAATATTAGTGTTGGTACCTACTGTTGAAAAGATAAGATCTTGCAAATTGGCAAAGCCATTTTGAAAGTGTAGAAAAAGTATATTATAGTGTGATTCAACTAGGAAAAGGGAGGTCGGAACAGTCATACCACATAAATGTTCTGAAGCCATGAGAGAAACTGAATTTTCTGTAATATGTTTGGAGAGGAAGTTAAGGCCCCCAAACATATTCTGTAGTTATAATAGATGGGGCATTATGAATGTTTTCAAACAAAAAGAGTAAAGGAATTTGTACTGAGGAATAAAGATAAGTTTTTAGAGTTTCCTAGCAGAACAATTCAAAACATGTGTCTGGTTAGAAAGCAAATTGGAAATTCTACCAAATACCAGAATCCCAACAAAAATGCTCAAACGTTGGGTCATAGAATTAACGTAAAGGGAGCTGTACAGCCTGTTGTGGTGTTCTCCAAGCCTGACTGGTCCATAATGTTTTGCAACAACTTTAGAAAATAGTCATATTCCTTGCCCTAAGTGGACAAACTCATTGAAACATTGTACAAAAATATTTTTGTCCACTGTGGACCTAACCACAGCCTACTGGAAAATTCTATTCATCATAGAAGTGAAGGAAGAAAATGGAATTTTGCACACCAAATTAACTCTTTCATTACACAGACCACCCCCCCACCCCACCCCCCCCGCTCTCCAGGGAGTACATACACCAGACTGGATAATGGCAGTTTGTGCAGATGGTTAAGGCTATGAGCTGTTAACAAGTTTCTATCTAGAGTCCACAGTTTGATTCCCTCAGCCTCCATTTGCCTTCTCTGTGACTTGCAGCAAGTCACTTAACTAGACAGTGCTCTGGAGTAATTGGTAAATTGGACAAGGTTCTTCAATCATCTCCTGGACTGTATGACTGTTAATTACCTATGAACCTATACCAGAGGCTATGAGATGAAAATTATTAGATACCACACCAGATATGCAGCTAGATGGTATAGTAATATTTTCTAAAGATTGGGAAAGCCATGTCCCTGCAGTCCAAGATGAGTGGATTCCTACAGTAAGTATGAGTTAGGCACAGCAGAAGTATTCTACTTGCACTATGCAATAGCCGAAGGGATAGTGAAGTCGTATGCTAAATAAATTAAAGCTGTAAAATGATCCATGATGTTGCAGTTTGGAAATATTTTTAAAATATTTGAGTATGTGAATTGTCATAGAAAGCCCTTGGCCTAGCTGGAATCTTGTCTGTTGTGAAGGCAAGCCCAATTCGAGAGTTCCTAAACTCTTACATTCTATTGTTTAACAAGTTACTGCTCAGTAAACACTGAGCCAGGACTTCAGGAAGGCCAACGCACATATGGGGATTTGAAAGTACTGCAAACAGTAGCTCATGCATAATCCATGGACAGTTCTTACAATGGTATTTGGTGGAAAGAGAAACATATATGCAGTTTTGGGCCAAATTAAAGAGTTACTTTCGTTTTAAAAGAGAATAGCAAATTCTATTCATTCTTTACAAAAGTTTTTAATTCGGACAGTGTCAAAATTAAAGTTTGCAGGAAAACAGTGGCTGTGGATGCAGTTTCATGACTATGCTTTACAAGGAAAGGAGAAAAGGGGGACTTCAAAGTATTTTTTCTTATTGCTGCATTAGCCTGAAGTGGCAAAATTAAAATTTAACTAAACAGTTGCTATAATAGGGGTAGAATTGGTATAATGGTGGAAGTGTTTACTACTCAGATACAGATTACATACAAAGAGTTTGATTCTGACCTCTGGTTATTGGTTAGCTTTGTAAACAGACTGCAAAAAGCCTAGTACTCACTTATGAACCTAAACAACTTATTTTATAGTTATAACTACATGACAGTATAATTATCCATGAATGGATACTTCACGAGTACATATTGAACAGCAGTGTCCAACTCTTGCTGCTAATCCATTTGTAGTGAATTAGTGATGCAAAATACATGATAAAAATAACATGCTTAAGTGTACTTGTTTTCTTGACAGATAAGTATTTTGTTTCCCTTAAGATGTGAGATATAACTTCTAAGGCATTTTATTGTAAAGTATGTTATTAAATACTTTGCATGTTATTTACATTTATATTGATATACATTAATCAATTAAATGGGGAATGTAAAAGTTTGAAGCAGGGATGTTATATTCTTCTTCTTCTTCTTTGACTTGTGTTGCAAAAAACTATAGACTAATATTTATTCCAAAAAAGAAAGAACAGTATCTTCTCCAAGCAGCTGCAATAGAAATAAGTAACTATATTCACCACAAAGCCTTGTGATGTTGGACAGGTACCTTCTAGTAAGAACTAAGTACATGAAAAAAAAAGTAAGAACAGTATCCTGTCCAAGGCAGTGGTAGGAGAAACAAGTAACCAAAATGACCATACAGTCTAATATTTCTCTCTAGTAAAATGGTATATCAACATAGCATTTCAATATAATACAACTATAGCATTTGAAATATTGTGTTATATGATGTGTATATGCAAGTCTAGTTTTCTGGACCCCATACATATTTTAAACATTTATTTTTAAATCTTTTGATTTGAAATTTTGTAGGAGAACAGTAATTTGAATAACAAACAGTCTTAGTAAGAAAAAACATTGTAATGAGTTAAAGTCTCTCTTCAAATGAGTAAATCTGTTTATTCCATAGACATATTAGATCATTTCTTTTGTCTACAGTTCTTTCAGAATTCTTATTTCTTCTTTATTCCCAATATTTTCTTAAAATAATTGCTAAATATACCAATCTGTTAGTTTCTGTACTAGAATATTGTGAAATAAGTTAACTGAGGTTAAATTTAACAATGTGTGTTTAGTTGTTTTAATATTAAAATGTAAACCAGATTGATTTTTCAAATAGCTTAACAGTTTCACAGATTATCAGAATTAATTAAAATATCATCAGGAAATGACATTAAGTTTGAGGAATAATTATGTCCAAGTATCAAACCTTGCATATCAGAATTAGATGTCATTGCTATGCTAAATTTTCAATTTCTAAAGCAAATAATAAAGGAGGGATGGGGCAACCTTGTTTAGTTAGTTTTTTATTTTTATTTCAATGTAATGTGATAAAAAGCCTGTAGTTTAACGTAAGGTTTGTTACTGGATTAGATGTTTTTAATTTGATTACTGGATTAGATGTTTTTAATTCGATTAATGAATTATTGAGGTAAGTCATACAAGTCTAATCCTTCAAACAAATACTCCTATTTAATGAATTTGATTATCAAGGCTGTATCATTTTATTTTTATTCACTATGCCAATTAGTCTATATTCTTTTGATATTATACTGTATTTGTCTTCTATGTATAAATCCTGTTTAATCTTTCAATATCAGAGAGGGAATAAAAGAGGTCAGTCTATTTGCTAATAGGGACATTAAAATTGTATAAGTGGTATTTAATAAAACAATGGGTCTATAGGCTGCACAATCTGTAGGATCCTTACCATGTTTTTAATATTGGGTTAACCACAGAATATTTCCAAGATGGAGGTGTAATTGAGTTTCAACTTCTAGTAATACTGGATGGAAGATTTAGAGAAATAATTGATATACTTCGGGAATTGAACCATATATCCCTGGGGCCTTATTAAGTTTAAGTTCTTTAAATTTCAGGCATGAAAACATTTATTCATGCAGCCTTATTAAGTTTAAGTTTTTTAGTATTCTGACAGACTTCTTGTGTGGAGATTAGTTTATTGAGTTTAAATGTATTCTTTTTATAAAGTTTATTAATTTTCAAATTTTGAAAAAATATATTCCAGAATTATGTTCACTCAACTGTATTTACGATATATAAACATTTCTAAATTCCAATAATATGCCTTCAGTATCAGTTTTAGATTCAGTGATTCTCTTTCATAGTTAGAGCTAGATTGGATTTTGGATCTTTTAATTAAATTATGCATATCTCTTGGAGTCATTGCATATATATAGAAATCTTTAATCGTTTTTGAGCTATTGATGACTTGTTTGGTATAGTGTAATCTTATTTTCTCCATTCCTCTTTTTATCTGGTTAAAATGGATTTATTTCCTTTTTGGAATAGAGGAGGTATCAAAGTACCAGGTTCATAGGCAATTACTAGGCTAATGGTGCAAGTGCCTTTACAAGCCTAGCCAATAATACCCAGGATATAACATTATATCTTAAATCCCCAGATATGGGATGGGGCAGTATCATGGTAGTGGGTCTTTGGGTGTTGGAGCCTTGGGTCCTATTACAGATTGCTTCTTAACCATAAGGGTCATGGGTAGTACATTTACAGTTCCCCATCCATTTATCCAAATTCCTTTGAAGAGAGTGAGGGATGGGCTTTGTTTTATGAAGCTGGGAGATTTACTCATAAATGAGGTAGCCTTTGCAATATGAATCTCTGTCTTGAGCAAGTTCTGTTAGAGATGCAAATAAGGTTCAAGTCTATGGAATGTGTAAGCCTCATATAATTTTTCTTGCAAATAATACTTTGTTGGTAAGGTGTAAGTCACCTCTCCATAACTGATACAAGATGGAGTAAAGGGATAGGGGGGCTTTAGTTAGTCTGCATAAGACATTTGATGTTGATGCCATTCTTTTACTTATAAGCTTAGCCACACAAAAGGAGTTCCTCATTACCATAGCTACCTGGTGGTCAAATTTTAAACTACTGTGTTCCTAGGTTCCTAGCCATTAAGTCTACTTTTAAGGGTGTGCTATTAGTGTTAGTTTGCAGGGATATCTGATTTACTGAAGGGTAAGATTATGCATTTTTTAGCATGTAATCTCAGACCATGGTTTTGGCACTAGTCATTTTTAGGCCTGTTTGTAAGATGTCAGCATCATTTGGGCGTTCAGTGATTGCTCCCAGCTTACAGTCATCTCTAAACTTGCTGAGCCAGAGGCACCAACATTGTCCTTCACTTTATACCAAACAGGAGTGGTTGCAACACTGAGCCCTGTAGGACACCACTAGTAACAGGTTTCTTATTGAAAGTATAGTCACCTATCTGGACATGTGTCCTGTCAGTGATCCAGTTTCCTATCTATCTGATGATGTAGGGGTTTATACCCAATTCAATAAGTTTATCTGTGATCCCTCACTGAGTAGTGGACTGCGTCAAAAGCTTTGGCCAGGTCTAGCTGAGCAGTTTGTACAATTTTACCCTCAACCATGGCCCTGGTGACTTTCTCAAAGTCCAGCAAACTGAGCTGGTAAGACCTCCCTTTGACAAAGCCAAATTGTGTCTGGTCCAGTGTTTGGAGATTTCCTGTGCTATTATTGATCAGGTCCATGATAATTCTCTCTATGGCCACAGAGATAAGACTGGTCAAGCTTATTGGTCTGTAGCTCCCTGGGTCAGGTGATGGGTCCCCCTTGTGCAGACAAATGACCGTTTCATTCTTCCACTCCTCTGGAACAAAGCTCATACATATGCTGTGGTTTCTGAATATTTCTAGTGGCCCTGATAGATTCTGTTTTAAGATATTTACAAAGCATCATGGAATGTCATGGGGACCAATGGAGGATGTATGCTTGGCTTTAGTAGGCACAGTAAGGACCCATTCCCTCATAATGACTGGTAAGGGGATGGTTGTGGGTATTTCTTGGGTGTGGTAGGAGGTAATGGGGGAGAAATTTCAACTGAACTTGTTAGCCAGCAGGTTTGCTATAGTTTAAGGTTGGATGTAAGTGTTGCCATTCATGATTAGCTTGGCACATTCCTGAGCATTTCACCTGTGGTTACAGACATAATAAAAAACAACTTATAATTATTTCATCTGAGAAGCTATCTTTGCCTCATAGTTTGCTTTGGCAGATTTGACAAGCTCTCTAATTTGCTTGGTTAGACTGCTGCAGATGTGTTTTTGCACTGTTTTGTCTGTTCCTTCTTGGCTTTGAGGAGGATTTTTTTTCCTTTTGTTGAATAGCCTATTTATGCTAAAGTTCCACCAAGGTGATTTATTTTTGCCAGTAATCATAAGTATGACTGGAGCAGTACTGCCTCTAATATGCAGCCATGAATGTGGTTGTACAGTGCTTTTTGTGTACACTTCGGAGTAGGCCTCAATGTTATCCAGGTTTTGAGGGGCTTGGAACTTTAACAAGTTGTCATTTCGTTTGAGGTAATTGGCCTTAGCAAAATTCTTAACAGGGTTGGAGATTGACTGGGGTTCTAGGTTAGTTTTAACACTAAAGGAGATCATTTTGTAGTTAGATCTTATCACAGAGGAGTTAGTGCATGGGAGAGAGCAGCATCCCATCATGTTTGTGAGTACCAGATCTAGGATATTTGTACCTCTAGTTGGGGAGCAAACTAGCTGCTCCTGGATGTTTGCATTGATGAAGTCCAAAAACCTCTGAGCAAGTGACTTATGGACTGTACAAGTTTCCTAGTTTATGGAGGGATAACTGTAGTCACCCAGAAGTCTAGTTTTAAGAAATTCCAGTAGGTTTAGGTAGGAGGTGTGGTTTTCCAGACTCATATTAGGGAACCTGCAGCTACCAAGGATATGACAGGGGCTTGCACCTGTGGTTAGTTAGGTATACAGCAGCTCAAGCAAGTCATGTTCTTGTCTAGCAGTGTAATTGCCCTTTATGAATACTGAGACATCTCCTCTCTTTGTTTTATCCGGAGCTGAGGGGTATCAAAATGTATGAAAGGCATTGAAGCCTTTGGTAACCAGGGTGCTAGCCATGGTTCTGAACCATGTTTTCATGACTGCACATATGTTTTTATTCTCAAGGGTGAGGAGTGCTTCCAGGGAGTTCAGTTTTTATTTAAAATCCTAGCACTAAACATCAGTACTTTTAGGTAATCATGAGTGATTTTTGTTATGTTGGAGGGTTGAACAACTTGGCCCACCCTAAAAAAGGCAATATGGGGATAGATAACATTTTTGCCAGTGTCCAGAAGCCAAGTGGTGACAAGTGCAAACCATCTGGCAAAGCACTGAAGTTCGTCAGTCATGTCTCCCAAGGCAGACAGATATTGAATCCCATTGTTGTGACATTGGAAACTAAGCCAATTGTTGAAGTCAATCATATTTTGCTGGTACTGTGGGATCATCATTGGTGAAGGTAGGATGCTAACCAAAGCTAGATTCATACCTACCTGGGACATATATTCACAGAGCTCCATCATCTCTCTCTTTATATAGTTCAGTGAGGTACATCTTAGGTCATTTATGCCCACATGGACTATGACCATGTCATATTGGTACTTGTAGTTTAAAGACCTAAGCGCATGTGTGGTCTGACAGATCCTGGTTGCAGACAGACAGATCACTGTGATCTTCTCCTTGTTTAGCCTAGTAAGAGGGATATCAGTATGCTTTACAATGGAAAGCCCAATAACTAGAATGTTTGATTCTGTAGTGTGTTGCCTTATGGGCTTGGAAGAGGGGCTACTGTGATTTTCAGAGCTGTGAGTGAGTAGGGGGGGGCACTGAGAGATACTTTTAGGAGGTCTTGGAGGTTTGAGTAGATTGCATTTGACTACCTCCACATATGTGGGTCTATATGTTTGCTCCTTAAGGTTGGTAGTGAGTGTTTTGGGTGTAATGCTAACAACATGGTTTGTATTTTTTGTGTGTGTATAACAGCTTTGCTTCCAATAAAATTGTGCATCTACATCCCTCACACACTGTGTTGGACTGTTCTAACACTAAATGGTTGTCAGTGAACATGAGGCAGTTACTACATTGCCTCAGGATGCCCATATCCACCAGGCCAGAAACAGAGATGACAGGGAAGCACATATCCATTATACCAAATCCTTACTAGATGGGAAGGAGTAGAGGAGAGTCACTTAAACACCTAAGCCAGACCATTTAGTAGTATACTGGAAGATGGCCTACTGTGATGCTGCTCTCTGCACAAACTGGCACCTCTTTGAGCAGCTATGAACAGTGGGAGACTATGGTGAGCATTTCTGATACAGGATTTTTAAACTTGAGAGGTTTTCCTATAAACAAGGCACCAGTAACCACATTTGCACATCTCACAAATGCAGGGATTTTATACCAGCAGGATGAAAGACTTTTTTGCACAGTTAAGCCCTCAGACCAATCAGCTAAACACAGAATAAGCCTTCCACCAGCAGTTCCCAATGCAGATGGGTTGAATCAGCCTTCTTGCTCCCACCACAGTCAGAATAAAACCCTCAATGTAAAACAAACTAGTTTTGCATTCAAATGCAGCAACAAATGCTATACAACAAAAGGCAGAACTACTTCTAATTTACAAATGTATATTAATGCAGATCATTGTGTCTTTGTAGATTTGGAGAAAGTATATGACAGGGTGCCTAGAGAAGAGTTGTGGTATTGTATGAGGAAGTCGGGAGTGACAGAGAAGTATGTAAGAGTGGTACAGGATATGCATGAGGGTAGTGTGACAGTGGCAAGGACTGCAGTGGGAGTGACAGATCCATTTATGGTGGAGGTGGGATTACATCAAGGATCAGCTCTGAGTCCTTTCTTATTTGAGGTGATGGACAGGTTGACAGATGAGATCAGACAGGAGGTCCCGTGGACTATGATGTTTGCAGATGACATTGTGATCTGTAGTGAGAGTAGGAATCAGGTTGAGGGGACTCTGGAGAGGTGGAGATATGCTCTAGAGAGCAGAGGAATGAAGGTCAGCAGGGCTAAGACCGAATATATGTGTGTAAATGAGAGGGAGGGTAGAGGAATGGTGAGGATGCAGGAAGTAGAGTAGTAAAGGTGAACGAGTTTAAGTACTTGGGAACAACAGTTCAGAGTAATGGTGAATGTGGAAGAGAGGTGAAGAAGAGAGTACAGGCAGGATGGAATGGGTGGAGAAGAGTGTCAGGAGTGATTTGACAGGGCGGGTACCAGTAAGAGTGAGTAAGAGTGAAAGGGAAGGACTACAAGAGGGTAGTGAGACCAGCTATGTTATATGGGTTGGAGACAGTGGCATTGACAAAAAGGCAGGAGTCAGAGCTGGAAGTGGCAGAGTTAAAGATGTTAAGATTTGCACTCGGTGTGACTAGGATGGATAGGATTAGGAATCAGTATATTAGACCGTCACCTCATGTTGGACAGTTTGGAGAAAACAGAGGAGAGGTTGTTGTTGGACATGTGCTGAGGGAGGGATGATGGGTATATTGGGAAAGATGCTAAGGATGGAGCTGCCAGGTAAGGGAAAAGAGGGAAAGAGGCCTAAGATAAGAGGGTGAGAGAGTGAAGAGACAGAGAGTTGCGTTGCGTGACAGAGTGCAGAGCAGAGGACAGGAAGAAATGGAAAGGGAGGATCCACAAGCGATTCTTAAAGGGGAACAGCCAAAAGAGAAGAAGGGAATATGAAATCTCTGCTCTGATATATTCTCTGTGACTAGAGCATGGATTGTGTTACTATACAAACAGAGTAACTACTTTACTTTGGTAACTACTTTGATCACTGTAGATTTCTTGTGGAACCCTCCAAGTAAAAACAAAAGGAATTATCTGTTCTCACTGAAGGATATGACTATGCATCAATTTTAAAGGATGTAACTCAGACCATGGTAACTACTTTGACACTGTCATTTTTATGCCTCTTTGTAAGAATTATCAGCATCATTTGGGCATATATCATAATTGCTCCCAGCTAACACTCATCTCTAAACTTGCTAAGACTAAAGAGGCTTTCCCAATATGATAACCCTAATGCTTTCCTTTTTTATCAGTGTGCAAACAGTTGCTATGACTGTTTCCCAATATGATAACCCTAATGCTTTCCTTTTTTATCAGTGTGCAAAATAGGTCATGTGCTTCTTTTTAGCCTTTTCACTGCAGCATGGAAACGTCTGTATTCATATTTATGTACAGTGCAATATTTTCTTTCATTAAAATGTACTGTTGAAGAATAATCTCCTTGACTGAGTCTGAAACTGGACCACTAGGATCAGTGCTCCACCCTGGTAAATAAATTTACACATATATCTGTTTGAAGTCCATATTTCTTCCTACACTAGCAAACATATCATCTCTAATATGGTTGGAAGGGACTTCTGCTCAACCTACTAGGGTTACATCAGTGACAATAAACAGTTTAACTACATTAATACCTATACTGTCTATTTTGTAGACTTCCACTTAAACCCCATAACTCCATATGGTGCCACGACAGTTTCTGAGACTGCCTTCCTTAACTAAGTGACTTACCACTTAATAACAGGCAGCACACAAAGGGGCAGGGTAGGTGCAAGAAACAAAATAATACTAAGGCAGTTGATGCACTAGAGGAGAGAGATTAACCACTGTTGTTTTTTACTTGTTAATATTTTTACATTTACACTCATGCATTCACAACCTAGTGAGATGCACATTACTGAAGGACATAGTGTGATATTATGAAGCGAGACAGAAAAAACAAACTGACACTGTCCATGTACAATGCACTGCACTGGAGATATTTATATTGATAATTACTAGAAAATATCCAGTCAATACTTTGATATGAATATTAAAACTTCCAAAAACCAACAAACTTAAAACTGTAGTACAGCATCAGATGAAACCTTACATAAAGGTTAAGACAACTGTCATTAACACTTGCATTACATATACATCTTATGAGACAGTGTTACTGATTAGGCATCAGTTTTGTATTTCTATACACAAGTACTAAAATAATTTGTTGCTATAATGTAAGAGTTCCAACAATAAAACAAGAAAGTGATTCCACAGCGGAATATTTTATTAAACAGAATAAAACAAGTTAAAATGCAAATAAAATAGTAAGATGAGTGAGTGCTTATAGCATTAGGCCTTCATCAGATCTGTAAGCATTTATTCATTAACTCCATTTATAGTAGGAGTGCCCAATCAAACTCATCTTCTTAGGTGATGCCTTCCTAGTACCGGCTTTAAAGAAGCAAGCTCATTTAAGCCTGGGTTTTTATCAGCTCTCAAGTCTGCTATCCATTTGGTCTCTTCAAGTTCAGTGACTTCTTTTAGATTTGCTTTTCTTGCACCATAGTGCACCACTTGAGAGTGCCATAAACAGGAACAAATGATTATTATTTGCCATTATATGTTTACTCAGTGCACTTGTAGATGTTCTATTCCTAATGTCTCAAGTGCGAAAAAATTCTAGTTCTAAAATGGCAGTTCGTCTTTCCAACACAGAAGCAGGTACTTTGCATGCATACCAATGGAGGCTGTATGCTTGGCTTTAGTAGGCACAGGCTTAAATGAGCTTGTTCCTTTAAAGCTGGTACTGAGAAGGCGTTGCCTATGAAGAGGAGTTTGATTGGGCACTCCTACTACAAATGGAGTTAATGAATGAATGCTTACAGACCTGATGAAGGCCTAAGGCTGAAAGCTCTCATCTTACTATTTTATTCGCATTTTAACTTGTTTTATTCTGTTTAATAAAATATTCCACTGTGGAATCACTTTCTTGTTTTATTGTTGGATTTCTACGTTTCTTGAAAGTGATGCACTGGTTTCAGTTTTTTTTTTTTTTTGTTTGGATAATGTAAGAGTTTAGATCTGGCTGAACAAAGGTACAGGGCCTGTAACTTTTCTAGTTTCCACCACATGAAAAGCTTTCTGACAATTTAGAGAAATTCAACCCTTGAAAAATTAAATCTGTAGATCATTTCTGATCTAAACAGCTCAGAGTGTTTGAAACTCTAAGTGAACACAATGGAATGGAATTCAGCTGACTGAAGCAGATGCATATCATGTTAGGCCAAAGCATGTGATATAACAGGCCAATCAAGCTGTCTTTAGAGGACGTGTGACATAGGCTGCAGCATGCGGTACAACAGTATCTAATTAAATTCACTGAAGATAATGTCTGTCATGGCAGACTGAAGATTGTGATACAACAGTGCAATTAAACTGCCAGAGATGGACGTCAGTCACAACAGGCTGGTGCATGTGATATAACAGAATAAAATTACATTTATTGAGGGGATGTCTGTCATGATAGGCTACAGCGTGTGACACAAAATGTAATTTAATGAACTGAGGTGGATATTAATCATGATAGGCTGGAACGTGATAAAACAGAAATGTAATTAAATGAGCTGAGGTGGATACCATGAACATGCGATAAAATGGAAGTGTAATTAAATGAACTGAGGTGGATACCATGACAGGCTGGAACATGCGATAAAATGGATGTGTAATTAAATGAGCAACATGAGATAAAATGGAAGTGTAATTAAATGAGGACAGGCTGGAACATGCGATAAAATGGAAGTGTAATTAAATGAGCTGAGGTGGATATCAATCATGATAGGCTGGAACATGAGATAAAACAGAAATGTAATTAAATGAACTGAGGTGGATACCATGACAGGCTGGAACAAGCAATAAAATGGAAGTGTAATTAAATGAACTAAGGTGGATACCATGACAGGCTGGAACATGCAATAAAACAGAAATGCAATTAAATGAACCGAGGTGGATACCATGACAGGCTGGAACATGCGATAAAATGGAGGTGTAATTAAATGAACTGAGGTGGATACCATGACAGGCTGGAACATGCGATAAAATGGAAGTGTAATTAAATGAGCTGAGGTGGATACCATGACAAGCTGGAACATACAATAAAATGGAAGTGTAATTAAATGAACTGACGTGGATACCATGACAGGCTGGAATATGCGATAAAACAGAAATGTAATTAAATGAACTGAGGTGGATACCATGACAGGCTGGAACATGCGATAAAATGGAGGTGTAATTAAATGAACTGAGGTGGATACCATGACAGGCTGGAACATGCGATAAAATGGAAGTGTAATTAAATGAGCTGAGGTGGATACCATGACAGGCTGGAACATGCAATAAAATGGAAGTGTAATTACATGAACTGAGGTGGATACCATGACAGGCTGGAACATGCGATAAAATGGAAGTGTAATTACATGAACTGAGGTGGATACCATGACAGGCTGGAACATGTGATAAAATGGAAGTGTAATTAAATGAGCTGAGGTGGATACCATGACAGGCTGGAACATGCGATAAAATGGAAGTGTAATTAAATGAGCTGAGGTGGATACCATGACAGGCTGGAACATGCGATAAAATGGAAGTGTAATTAAATGAACTGAGGTGGATACCATGACAGGCTGGAACATGGGATAAAATGGAAGTGTAATTAAATGAGCTGAGGTGGATACCATGACAGGCTGGAACATGCGATAAAATGGAAGTGTAATTAAATGAGCTGAGGTGGATACCATGACAGGCTGGAACATGAAATAAAATGGAAGTGTAATTAAATGAGCTGAGGTGGATACCATGACAGGCTGGAACATGAAATAAAATGGAAGTGTAATTAAATGAGCTGAGGTGGATACCATGACAGGCTAGAACATGCGATAAAATGAAAGTGTAATTAAATGAGCTGAGATGGATACCATGACAGGCTGGAACATGCGATAAAATAGAAGTGTAATTAAATGAGCTGAGGTGGATACCATGACAGGCTGAAACATGCAGTGATAGTACAGCTGCAGAAGAATGACCCATTAAAGGAAAGCCAGATGGCACAGAGAACCGAGTCTGGAAGAGACCAGGCAGGACCATGAAAAGGCTGTCTGGAGTATTTATTCAAAGTTCAGTGTCATCCCCTTTGGTAAAAACTCTGTACCCATGAACTACCACATAGGCAGCAATCTACTTAACACCAAAAGTGTGATAAGAGACCTTGGGACCCAGGTGGATAGTAGTCTCTCCTTTGATAGTCACATCGCCACAGTAGTCAGGAAGTCCTTCTACGTGGCACACCTCATCATAAAAGGGTTCTCATCCAGGAAAAAAGAGGTCATTGTTCCCCTCTACTTGTCACTCATTAGACCCATTATAGAGTACAATGCCCCTTTTGGAATGTACCTCACAAGCCATCTGCAGCAGCTGGAAAGGCCACAGAAGTACCTCACAAAGAGGATTACTGGCCTCAAACAAATGCCCTACACTGACCACCTCAAAAAACTCCAGCTTTACTCTGTAGCATATCACCTACTCCGAGGTGATCTCTGAATAACATATAAAGCTATGTCAAACCCAGAGCTGTTGGACATGCTACACCTAAAGAAATCCCGATCCCTCCGAGCTACACGCTCTAGGGACCTAAACCTTGTCACCACAATAAACAGGACACGCTGGATAAATAGATTCCTGTCCCAGAGATTTCCTATACTCTGGAACAAGCTACCCATCCATGTCAAGCAAAGTTCTTCATTAGCACTCTTCAAGAAAAATCTTGATGAGTGGATGGGAAATAGGAAATACACCCCGGGGATCACTTCTGTGTCTCTGCTGGACTTGGGTGCATGAAGCTATGCTGCTCTGGGCTAGGCCTTTAGGCAGGCCTGGCCAGATAGCCTCACCTACCTATATGAATATATATATATATATATATATATATATATATACACACACATATATATATATATACATATATATATATATATATATATTCTTTTACTAAGCAATATTACATCAAAAGTTAACAATATCATATGAAATGAAGTGGGGGGCTTCGCCCACCACACCCCCCAACTATATATTCTAACTCCAGGGTCGCACTACAGTGGGGAAGGGGGCATATTCCATTTTCTTGCTAATAATTCTTGTCGGTCAAATAAAGGGTCGGACAAATGAACTTTCAGTCAAATGGGGTCGGGAAAATGAGTGTCGGGCAAATGAAAGAAAGTAAAAGTGAATATATATATATATATATATATATATATATATATATATATATATATATATATATATATATATATATTTTTTTTTATCTAAGTCAGCATATCTTGGCAAAGAAATTACCCGGTGACTACTTTTTGAGATAACTCAAGTACCAGAAATCCATTGCAGTATTATTCAGCACCTAAGAATAAGTAGTTATTTATTAACCAACTGATTTATAATTGAAAAACACAAAATGCCCAAATGAGCAGTGTCCAATTTCACTGTAGTCCAAATGAATAAAATCATTGTTGTTATAGTTTATCAGTTACCAAACGAATGACTCAGTAAGCAATAAAACTAGAACATTTTACAATCAGAAACAGAGTATAGAGAGGTTAGGTATAATCAAGTTAAAGATTTAGCCACACAAACAGTACTTTAAAAACAGAAACAAAAAAATTAACTTGAATATAAGACAAGAGAAAAATTGCCACTATTAATACTCATTGGCAACTTTTTGTTAACAGAAAGTGTAAATCACTAAAGAAAGACAGCCTTTCTGATTACTCTAGAATTTTAATGTTTCTTTTTTATTTTTAACAACATATTTATTTGATTAAACACAACACATTTCAAATTGATTATTTTATCTTTTTTACATATTTCATTTAAGGCTGCAGTTTTCAGTGTTATACTTTTACTATTTCTCTCTGTGTAGATTTGTTACTCAAAGTTTTGGTAAGCTTCTGTAAAGGTCAAAGATCATCATAATGCAGGTTCTAAGCTTAGAGTAGACAGCTGTTGAATGATTCTAGCGCATTATGTATTCCTTAAATGTAATGCAAGTCTGTCCCATGATCTTGCAATACTTACTGGGAAAAACTTTGACTGAAAGCTGGTTTTGTATTTTGCTGTTTGCAAAGTAGAATTCCCCCCAGGAGAAATTCATCCTGACTGCAACAGCTCAATACTGAAGAAAAATTGTTTTTTTTTTCTTCATCATGAAGTACATGGTACACTAAGCATAATCTGCCATATAAACATTGGTAACTGATAGAAAATATGGGACTTGCGTTCCCAAGCATACCCAGTACATCAATGCTTTGAAACGGAAGCAATGGAGAAAAGAAAGTCTCCGTTTCTCTGTTTTTTTCTTTTCTTTTTTATTTACAGCCATCTGTGATGGCTTTAATAGTAGGTAATATCTTGTTCCATTCCATTTAATTTATTATTCTTCTGTTCTATACCTTTTACTGAATTTTCTTCTAAGAGATTGTATGCATTAATTCTAGTGAATAGCTTATGTACTTTTGGAAGACTAGTTACTGGTCTGTAGTTCTTAGGATGGTTTGTGGACTATTTTTTAAAACAGTATACTTTTACCTGTTGTTAACCATGTTGTTTGAGTTCAGGATGTGCATATATGTAAATTTACTCAGCCAGTCCCCCCAAAACTAGTTAAACCAGGAATAGCAAATTGATTTAAGCTTAAACTTCATTCCTACACATCAAGGTAGGTTTCAGTGTTATTAAGGAATACTTCAGAAGACTAAAACTGTTTATTTTCATTTGTTCATGTTTTGCTATTGATCCTTCATCTATTTCAAAATATGTATACACTCATTCCTGCAAAAGTTTCTTTACATCACATTTCTATCCCAGACTGATATTTTCCTGGTGACACAACTTTCCTGTTTTAACTGTTGCTATTGCACAGTTAACACTAAACGATATTCTTATACCATGTGAGAAAGATTTATTCATTTGTAATTGTGTTTTCACCATCTCATCTGATGAGCTATACACAGAAGGCAGATGAGAAATCTGTAAACAAGGTTGGCTTCTGGGAGCCAAATTGTACCCATAGCCTAATCTGTTAAGTAAACAGCTTAATGGGTTAAGGGCAAGACAAAACACCAGCAGTGACAAAGAATCACCCTGGGAAATTGCCCTTTGAATGTTTTTCCTTGGGATAATAATTTGCCCTTCATCATGGCTCAACTGCAAAGTAGTTTGCCAGTGTTTCATGGCCACTGCAATATAACTGATCAGTGTAGGGTGTATCCTATAAATCTGAACGTATTCCTTTATCTATGAACGTTGAATGCTGTCAAATGCCTTTTTGTAATCATGCCATACAGCTTGTTCTCCTTTACACAGTTTTCTGTTATGGCTTTATTTACAACAAATGATAATTAGTTCCATATGACTTTCTTTTGTCACCCTTTTGGTCCATTATCATAATTTAGTTTTTGCTAAGTGACTCTAAACTGTGTCGGTATGAATTCCACTATATAATTTGTCTATTGTCGGGGGGAAGTTATTGTGCTATAGTTTTTAGGATGGCCTGCTGGTTCGTTTTTCCTGTTGTTAGCCAGGTTAGTGTCCATTTGTGATGTGCATGTAAATAATTCTTACTGAGGGCTATATTCTTTGTATATAGGTATTGTGTTTGTGGTTTTCCATTTGGTAGCTTTTGTAAATTGTCTCAATTTCTCTGGCTGTTACTTCATCCCATATCATATCCTCTGCATTACAACTCCTTACTTTTTTATAGATCTTCTATCTATTCAGCCTCTTCATGTTGAAAGGGGTCTACATAAATATTCCTGCAAACTGTGTTAATGTCTTCTTTTTCGGTGTTCCTATTCCTGTCTTTCCCAATTCTCTATACACCTTTTTCTGTCATCAATGAATTGCTTATTTTGTACTGTTTCCTCTATTTATTTGCATATCTGTGTTTCTGCTTGTTCAGATCATTTTAGCTTATTATCAATAGTGTACAATAGCTGCTGGTTTGTTTTGATAATGTGCATTGCTTGTGTGACGTCTAGCTTTCCAAACCTTTTGAATAATCTGTTCCCTTTTCTGTATTCTTGTAAAGTGATACTTTCTGTCTTAATTGCTTTATACCTTTCTCTGTTTGATGTTTCCATGGTGCCATTTTACTTGTTCCCTTCCTTTGTTACTTTACTTTTTTGGGGTAACAGTTACCTGTTATTAGTTTAGCGACACAGTCATACATTTTATTTATTTTTGTTATACCAAGTGAATTTCTCTCAGCAGTCCTGATTAATGTGTATATCTTTACCAGTCTTCTATCCATTTGGCTCTTATTTACTTTCTGTAATCTATTGCTTTCATCTGTCTTAGTATGTTTAGCCATCTCTATTAAATCAAGCAAAATCTTCCCTTAAAACATTTTCTTTTGGACTGAGAGAATCACCTTTGCTCTCCGTTTCCTGTGAGTATTTCACAGAAAGTTCCAGAACATCTTTCTGTGATGCATCCTCTTCAGATGCACCCTGCTGCTTGTTCAAATGGGAGCCCACTGTCCCTCAGCAGAGTTAAATGGGAACCCACTGACCCTCAGCAGAGTTGTCACCGTTTCCTGCTCTTTTGATTGGTGTGCAACTTCAGCTGGACTTTTGCACCAGTCTCTTACAGAAGGCTCCAGAACACCACTATGTGGCAACTTTTCTTCAGATGCCTGCTGCGCCATAATCTGGAGACACATTATTCCATCATGCTGCAACATTGCCTGCGTTGGATTCTTCACACTAAATCCTTCATTCACAGATAGAAATCCAAGTTATGGACTATTTATTTAACTTTTACCTTACTAATCCTCTTTTTTATATTCCCCCTTTGTATTATTTTTATTTTTTTTTGTATTGTAAAAATTCCCAGAACTGGGGACCTTATATTTATCGTTAAATATCTTTGGGGCTACTATTTCTTTTGTTTTTGTAAGTGTGGCTCTCTCCTTTGCACAAAAATTGCACCATATCAGATCTTTCTTTCTCATATCCAAGTTTCTTTTTTATATCTTTCAAAAATCTCTGGGTTTTCTTCATAATATGTTTGCACTTCCTTTGTTACTTCTTTTTCCAAGCAGCCCAAAGTTTCTTCGTCTATGTAATGTTTTTCATAGATCTGTCGTATTAATGAAAACATTTTTTTTCTTTGATTGAATTTTTCATGCACAAGTATTTTTTTTTCTTTCTTCAAATTTCTTCCTTAATCTTTCTGAATGTTCTATTTGGAAATGTCTTTGTGGGTAATAGTAAAGATTCAAAATGTTTTCCTTATCCTCCAATAGGTCACTCTGTCATCTTAATAACTCTTTTTTTACCCTGTCAGTCTGCAAAAAAACCACAAAACTATTATTTTATTCTACAATGGTGGTGGTGGGGGTGGCATTTTCTATTCTTCTGTGTTTAATTTCTCAATGTATTTTGTATTTCTGACACCACGATGGGAATGGACCCCTACTCCTAAGTCAGTGTATTATTAGAATTTGTGAAATTAGTACTGGTGCTGTTCTCCACACCTGCTGTGTGCCCAGAATTCCTTCCTCCTGTAATTCATATGGAGTTGCATGTATTGTAACATATCTAAGTACAACTGTAAATACTTAGAAGCATTGCTCTACTGCTGGAACTGTCTGGGTATCTCTTTCTTCCACACTGCTTTCATCTCTTTTCTGCCTACAAATCCTGATATTTTATGACTCTGTCTCACTCTTCTCTCTCTACGTAAGACACTAATCACTGGGTACAGCAAATATTTTCATGGATTACCAGATCTATTTTTTCTTGCATCTATTTTTTGAATTGTTGGTAATTGGTGACCCCATTTGATATATAATTCATTCTCTATAATGCTTTGTGGTTCAGGTTCCCACTGCTGCTCAGCTACTTCTATACTGTAGTGTTTGCACAATCCCCAGTGCAACATTCTTGCCACCTTATTAGGTATTTCAGTGTACAGACCTTCTGCCATGAGTGTATCACACCCAGTAACAACGTAAGTGCTTCTAGTTCTTTCTTACAGAACCTATATTTGTCCATTTTTTCATTCTTTTCAGAGGAATTTGTATCCCAGTGTGTATGCAAGTCCTCTATCCTGGGCTGCCATTATTAACTGTTCGTCTTTTGAATTCATTTCAGCTCTTGTTAATCATTCTTGCATCAAATTTTGGTCAACATGAGGTTGTTCCAGAAGATCTTTGTACCTGGTATTATATTTATGAATTTTCCAATTTCTTTCCTTCTCATCTGATTTTCCCTTTATATACTTTCATTTTTTGGCACATTCCGTTTTGGCCTGATTTTAACTACTTCTTGTTTGATTTATATTCCTGCTTGACACTGAAATGGTTCTGTGAAGCAAAGCACAGATGCCATCTTTGACTACTATTTCACACATCTTAAAACTTTGACTACGTTTTTATGTGATAAGGTCAGAGATATACAAGCAGACCCATGATTGCAGATCTATACATGTAGATCAATTTCAAGGAGGTCTATACTTCCTACAGAGCAACAAACATATAACCTTGGTAGACACTGATTTTTAAAATCATTTGATAAGCATTTTTCTTGTTTTCATGTCCAATTGATCCAATAATTGTTGGGGTCAATCTAGCACCCGAAAACTGTATTTTAGAACAGGAAGAACAAATTGGTTTATAGTTTGGACTTGATTCCTAGATGCCAAGGCAGTTTTTAATATAAATTTTAATCTTCTGAAGTATTCCTTAAGGAGATTGATTTGCATTTGTACATTTTATTGTTGATCTTTCATCTATTCTTAAGTATTTATGCACTCCCTCCTATTCCATCATTTATATCACATTCCTGTCCCAGGTTGATATTTTCTTGGTGCTGCAGCTTTTCCATTTTAAATTTTGCTTTTGCACCTTTTATCAAAACCAATTGTCATTCTTATATCATCTGAGAAAGCTTTTGTGCTTTTTACTGTAGTTTTTTTGAGGAGATAGGAGGACCCGGGAGATAGGAGGACCCGCTTCATTGTGAAACTCTTGACAAATTTAATTTCTCCAAATTTTAGGGGTTTCTAATGTTGTGACAAGAATATGCTCCCTTCCTCAAGTAAGGGTATGTTTAAAGTTTAAGAAATTATTACTTAATCATTCACCTTTGCCAAGAGTGTGGTTCTCAACACTCAATATATCCAGGAATGTCTACTTCTGCAGTTCATATTAAGTTGCAGGTACTGGTACAGTATTTAAGCATGCTGGAAATGCCCTTTTTATTATACTTGTTTAGTTTCTGTTGTACTTTAGGACTGTCTCTCAGCATGCAGGACACTGTCACCACAGATGTTATTACTTTTCTCCTTTTCCTTTGACTACTGTATCTGTTTTCCTTATTTCCGGTTTCTTAGCTGTTAGTATTGGATGATCCCAAGTGATCAAATGTCTTTAACTTCTTCATTTTCAAATATTCTTCATGGTTCATGTTTCCAGTACTGCTCAGCTACCTGAATGTTACAGTACATACACAAATCCTGTAGCAGCAGTCCTGCCACATTATTACGCATTTTCAAATATTCTTCATGGTTCAGGTTTCCAGTACTGCTCGGCTACCTGAATGTTACAGTACATACACAAATCCTGTAGCAGCAGTCCTGCCACATTATTACGCATTTTCAAATATTCTTCATGGTTCAGGTTTCCAGTACTGCTCAGCTACCTGAATTTTACAGTACATACACAAATCCTGTAGCAGCAGTCCTGCCACATTATTACGCATTTTCAAATAGTCTTCATGGTTCATGTTTCCAGTACTGCTCAGCTACCTGAATGTTACAGTACATACACAAATCCTGTAGCAGCAGTCCTGCCATATTATTATGCATTTTCAAATATTCTTCATGGTTCATGTTTCCAGTACTGCTCAGCTACCTGAATGTTACAGTACATACACAAATCCTGTAGCAGCAGTCCTGCCACATTATTACGCCTTACTGTATACAAACCCTCAGATACGAGTATACTGCAACTGTCAGAAAGATGTACAACTCTTTTTAGTTCTGTACTACGGAGTCCAAATATCTGTTTTCCCAAGTTATTTTCTACAGACTTTGTAAACCAACATGTATGTAACCCACTTTTCAACATTTGATTGTAAATTTTCCTCTTTTGACATTCATGCATCAAATTCCAAATCAACATGTGGTTATTCCAAGGGATCTCCATTCTTTCTACTTTATAGGGGGGGATTCCAATAGTCTTTCCTTTTCTTCTGGTCATGTTTTTATATAATTTCTTTTGGTCATGTATTTATATAATTTCTTTTGTTTCTGATGCTTTCTTTTGCTGCCTGACCTTTTCTTTCCGCGTTTGCATTGATTTTCATTCCTACTGCTTTACAAAATGTTTCTGCTAATCTGAGAAAACATGTCATGGTAGGCTTGTTTTCTTCATAGTTTAGAACTTTCAGTATATTTGGATCTGATGATACCAACAAATATGTATGCAGTCCCATGATTGCAGACTACTCATCTAGTCAATTTCTAGGATGCCATTACCTCCTTCAGGTCAAGGGATGATGTCTTGCTATACACTGTTTTTATATACCATGTGATAAGCATGAAATATTTTTTTTCACTGTCCACCTGATGCAGTACATTTTGGAGCCACTCAATTACAACAAAGCTGTAAGTTAGAACAGGAAGAGGAAGTGGAAAGTGGATTTGTATCTTGATCTATCAAAGGAGTTTTCAGTATTAGCTTTAATATCATACACAGTACTCCTTACTAAGCTTTGGTCTCGTTTCTTCATGCTTTACTAATGACCCTTTATCTTTTCCCAGGTGTGGATAAACCCCCTATGGAGTTCAACAAGTTGTACAGCACATTCCTCTCCTATGCTGATATTTTCTAGCTGTTTCAGTTTTCCTGATATGTTTATGCACATTTAACAAGGCCAAATATAATTTTATATAGTCTGAGAAAGTCTTGACCATATGTAGTTGTACTTTCAGGTGCTTGACTGATCACCTGTACAGTTTTAAATCATTCAAAACCACCCATCTTCCTCAAAAATTAGATGAAATAGGGTTCCTATTAAATGATCAAAGACGCATTCTTTGAATGCGTCGATCAAACTTGAAAGCGCGAAACGGCATATAAGGAAAGAAATTGCTTGGCCGCTTCCATTATGTTGCCATTTTCTTGCCTGTAGTGTGATCTCGGAGTTGGTATATTGAAGTGGGGGGGGGCAAAGCCCCCCCACTTTATATAATGTTTTAATTTTTTTTTTGTGGAACAGCGATTTTTCACTGTTATAAGCCTTAGAGACTGTAAGCTTTCACTTACATGGGTTCGATAAATCATCGTTCGCTTTTTAAAGCGTTCGATGATTTAACATAGACCCAATGAAATATCATTGGGTAAGATTGGTTTCAAATAATTAAGACCAGGACACGTTTGCAAGTAAACAGCTCAATGGATTAAGGCCAAGACAAAATAGCAGAAGTAACAAAGAATCACCCTGGAATATCTCTCTGTGGATTATTATTCTTGGGTCACATTCCTGAGACAGGTTACTATTACAAGAAATTAGCACTGCTTCAGTCTTTGACATTTGCCAAGTGTGCTCTTCTCAGCACCCATAATGTACCCAGAATTGTCCCTTTCTGCAATTTGTAGAGAGAAACATGTATTGGTAGCATATTTAAGTACACTTAAAAACATTTTTTAGCCCTGTTGCTCCTTCTACTACTACTACTGGAATTGTGTGTCTTTATCCATCATTCCATTTGTTTCTGCTTGGAAATCCTGGTGTTTAATTACTTTGTTTTTCTCAGTAAGTAGGACAGGGTAATATAATACAGAATATAGTATTCCCTCCAATATGAGTTTTTTCGTGGTACAGGAGACGACTCTTCATAAGAAAGCTCTTGCCACATGTTGTACATTTATGTGGCTTGTCTTCAGTGGGTTTTTTTTCATGGTATACAAGACTACTTCTGTGTGTAAAACTCTTGTCACATGTCGCACATGTATATGGCTTATTACCAGTATGTGTTCTCTCGTGGATTGTCAGAAGCCACTTTTCTGTAAAGCTCTTGTTACACCATGCACATTTATATGGCTTCTCACCAGTGTGCATTTTTTCATGCTTTGTGAGTTGGCCTTTCAATATAAAACTCTTGTCACACGCAGCACATTTATATGGCCTGTTGCCAGCGTGTATACTCTCATGGCATGTCAGTAGCCACTTCCGTGTAAAACTCCTATTACACAGCGTGCACTGATATGGCTTCTCCCCAGTGTGCATTTTCTCATGCTGTGTGAGCTGACATTTCAATATAAAACTCTTATCACATGTAGCACATTTATAAGGCCGATCACCGGTGTGAGTTCTCTCATGCGATACGAGTTGAATTTTCTGTATAAAACTCTTTTCACATACTGCACATTTATATGGCTTCTCGCCTGTATGAGTTTTTTCATGGTAGAGGAGACCACCCTTCTGTTTAAAAGTTTTCTCACATGTTGCACATTTATATAACTTCGTTTGGTTTAATTTCTGCAAGTCACACTTCCGCTCAGTGTGAGTTTTTTCATGGTATACGAGACTGTTCTTCCATGCAAAAGTCCTGTCACATATTGAACATTTATACGGCTTATTGCCAGTGTTTGCTTCCTTACTGTTTGTGAACTGGCTTTTCTTTTTAAAACTTTTGTCACATGATTCATATTCATATAACTTCTCCTCACTGTGGGTTACTGCATGGGATGCAAGGTTCTTTAGTTCATTCTCCTTACTAAAACTAATATAATTGTCCACGCATTTAATATATTTATTTCCAGATGGAGTTAATTTCTGCCTATTGGCAAACATCTGCAATAAGCAGCTTGTGGCACATCCAGATTTCGGAAGCTCCCTCTGTAGTGACATCTGGTGTGGACTCCGGCAGCACTGTGTACCCCTGCAGACTTAATAGAACAGTTAATAATGTTATTAAAAATTAAAATGATGGTATCAGCTGTGTACAGTACAAAATCACAAATACTTTTATTTATGCATTATGTTATATTTCTGTACTTAAAAATTTACCCTGCCAACACAGAGTACCACAGAGATGTATACATAATCATCTTTAATCTACACAACTTTGCACTTTGCTCAGATTCCTATACCTCTATCCAGCACATGCCTTAAATATTTTAATGCACTTCCTAAATTTATAAATCCCAACAGTTAACAGGGGTTTGCTGCTAGTATTGAAATGCTTGTATTTTTCTACCAATCTGTAAGCAACACTTCTTGGTGTTACCATCATAGGTTTATAGGTTCATACTAAGCTATCTGCCCTAGGGCATTTATAAGCCTAGCCAGAGTATGTTTGGCTTTCGCCACCCATTTTAAATTAATTTTGCTATGCCCTTTTTCGAGGTTAGTATACTGTGCCTCTGTCTAACAGTGACACAGAAGTGATACCAGGGTAAACCTACGATCTCCATCCACTCATCAAGATTCCTCTTGAAAAGAGTCAATGAGGGACTCTGCCTAACCTGGACTGGGATTTTATTCCAGAGTGAAGGGAGCCTCTGGGTTATGAATCTGTCCCTCCAGCATGTCCTATTTATTTCAGTGCTGAGGTTCAAGTCTCTCGTGCGTGTACCTCGATGGGATTGGATTTTTGAGGTGCAGCATGTCCCTTAATTCCGGGTTGGACATGGCCTTATACGTCAGGCACAGGTCACCTCTGAGCAGGCGGTATGCCACTGAGTAGAGCTGGAGTTTCTTTAACCGGGCAGCATATAGCATCTGTTTGAGCCCTTTGATCCTCTTGGTGAGGTACTTTTGGGGTCTTTCCAGTTGCTGCAGGTGTTTGGTAAGGTACATCCTAAAGAGCATTGTACTCAATTATGGGCCTGATGAGGGATGAGTAAAGAGCGATGACCTCCTAATCTAGATGTGAATCCCTTCATGATTAGGTGGGCTATATAAAATGTTTTCTAACCACTTTCGTGGTTGTCAAATGAGAGATTGCTATCAACTTGGGTCCCCAGGTCCCTAATTACTTCTTCTGTGCTTAATGGATTACCACCTATGTGGTAATTTGTGGGCACTTTGTTTTTGCCAAAGGGGATGACTATACACTTTTTGGCGTTTAGCTTGAGGCCATGGCTCTGGCACCAGTTGTCTGTTTCTGTGAGGCCCTTTTGGAGGATGCTTGTGTCGGCTGGAGAGTCAATTATGGCGCCCAGTTTGCAGTCATCTGCGAACTTGGTCAGCCACAGTCCTTCCGTGTTGGCCTGTACCTCCGAGAAATATATACCAAACAAGAGAGGTACCAGGACTGAGCCTTGTGGGACGCCACTTGTAACTGGTTTGGAGTCTGACATGGCTCCAGCAATTCTAACCATGTGGGTTCTGTCCTTAAGCCAGTTTGCAACCCATCTAGTGACACAGGGGTTTATATTTAAGCTGGTGAGCTTATCTATAATGCCAGTGGGGTATTATGTCAAGGCTTTTGCGAGGTCCCGATAGGCTGTGTGGACCACCTTCCCTTCGTCAATGGCCTTGGTGACTGTTTCAAAGAAGTCAACCAGGTTTAAGAGGCAGGATCTGCCCTTAACAAAGCCAAACTGGGTAGGATCCAGTGTCTGTAGGTCCCCAATATCTTTATTTACGAGGTCCATGATGATCCTTTCCATAGCTTTGCAGACCAAGCTAGTCAGGCTTATGGGGCAATAGTTTCCAGGGTCCGTTGAGGCACCACCTTTGTGGAGAGGGACCACTGTTGCTGTATGCCACTCTTTGGGTACATATCCTGTAGTAAGGCACCAGCTGGACCAGAGAGGAGATTGACAACTGACCTTTGGACATGCTAGAATAATATTGGGAATTCCTTTATAACATCACTTCACATGTACATTGGACAGAACATTAAAGGCAGTATGCATGACAGCCAGTGGGAGGAGTTAATGAGGGATGTAATGCTGGTGTATGAGATGACTGCAGAATGACATCATCTGAATTCCACCAATAGTGCAAAGTTTGATACCGATGTCGAATCTTGGTATGCTGTTTTATTTGTAATGCTGCAAAGGACTGAAAAAATGAAAGTGGCACCAAAAATACAGGAGAAAAGCAAATATCAGAAATCATGTTTTTGTAAACAAGCTCCCCGCATACCTCCAAAATTATACATATCAGGCTTGATATTGCCATACCTTAGAGCAAAGGAAATAATCCAAGAAATAACTGTTGTGTTCCATCTTGGTAATACCAAGGGCCAACAAGAGGATCAAACTTGCATTTAACAAAACTATGGATGATTATAGCAAATCCATGTAAAATAGAGGAACGTTAAGAGCAAAAGTCATCAGTATGCAGGCTGCTAGCGGTGTGCAGCTACTTGGACTGCCAGCTGTGGCTCCTGCAATTCTCTGCAGCCAGAGTAAACCCTGGTGTAGATTTGTTACCAGGAGCACTTCACTGGATGCATAGTGGCAGTACCTGCTTACACAGCACCTTATCTCAGTCGTGTCACTAATCAGAGTAAATAGGATATAAATTGTCATAGTTATGGTCATAAATAACCAAGCACTGTTTATAACTGGTGTACTTTGCCTGGTGAAATGATACTGAAATTAAATTTTAGGGTCCCCTAAATCTGTAGGCACACCACTTGTGCATATAACAAACAAAAATAATCAATAGCTGGAAAAAGAGGAGTGAAAGTAGCATGTCCTCTAAAAATTAAAAGACAAGCAAGTGATGTACATATTGTGTTCAGCAACGGTTTAAAATGCCAGTACTCACAATGCTTGAGTCCTAAAATTTGGGTGCTGAATGACCGAAAACCCAGCCATACATATACAAAGTCTGAGATTGCCGCTTCTTGGACTGTTGCCCTATTTTTTGAGGTATGGTCACATTTTAACTACTGCACAGACATGAAGGTCAAAGATAAGGAATTATGAAAGCAATGCTCAACAGGCCTAAGCCCAAAGCTCTGGAAAGGGCCTGCTGAAATTTGTATAAGAATAGTATTCCCAAGAGAAAAAACACAATCTAGAAAGATATATGCATGACCAGAAACAAAAGGAAGAACAGAAGGCTGGGTTTAAAGCTCTGAACAGACAGGAACAAATGGACATTTTGTCTGAAAACTTAATCACAGTAGGCTAGCATGTGAGCTCCTTGAAACAAACAATAGAACAACAACAAACAAAGTGGAAACTGTTTAGAAGAAGGCAAGGCATTTATTAAAGCTGAGTTGCAGGAACAGAATAACAGAATACAAGAGCTAACAGACATAAGACTCACCGAGAAAAGATGCTTAATCTTGAACAATCACTCAGGATGAAGCAACAATCAGGATAATTAGAGTACAAGAGAGACGAGGTGACAGTGAACTGGAGCAGTCTGTAAAGCAGCTATTACAGGAGATCCATCTACTAGGAAATCAAGAGAACTTATAGGATACAAAGAGTAGGAAGGCAGCATGCAACAGCAAAAAGAGTAGGAAGGCAGCATGCAACAGCAAAAAGAGTAGGAAGGCAGCGTGCAACAGCAAAAAGAGTAGGAAGGCAGCGTGCAACAGCAAAAAGAGTAGGAAGGCAGCGTGCAACAGCAAAAAGGAGATAAAGGCATGTTTCAGCATGCTTCCATTCCTTTGATGTAAAAATATGAAATAACAAGGCAAGTAAAAGACAAAGTTATCCCTTTTGCAGAAATAAATCTTTGTTGAGGATTAATCAGAAGCACTCTATAGGTTATGGGAAATCTATGCTGGATATATTAAATGAGCCAAGTATGAGTGAAACAGCTGTGTGGTTGAAATAGTCCACAACACTAGAAAGTATAGCAGGAAGGGGAATGATTCAGGCTACACAGTATGGAGGATATTCAAATGTTTTAACAAAGATATCAGATAACTAAGACACACAGGCAGTAAAAAATTCTGAATTGCTTACGAGACACAGACTAGGGGAACAACAGATGTAAGGGGTAATTTAAGCATAAAAACAGAAAGAAGCACAGCAGACAAGGAAAGCTGTAGGGAGATGGGGCACTGACTGTTTCATCTGACTCAGACGTGAACTGCTGGATAAGTGAGGGAGTAAGTACACTGGAGAGAAGCATTTATGATTGATGACACAGTCAAAGAGAAATCAGAAAGAAATGGGGGCAATAAATAAGTGAAAAGAATAGAAACTGAAAAACAAGTGACTGAGGGCAGGGTAGGAAGACTGTTTTAAATGAAGCATCTAATTAACTTGCAAAACACACACTAGGAAACAGGAGATAATGGGTTTCTCGATTTTCCCTCATAGCCTGAAAATTTTTTTTAAGCACTTCCAAAATTTAAAATCCCCATTTAAAAGGTTTTGGCTATTTTAAATGCTTTTTTTTTCCCCTTGAAGAAATTGGGTTTACCTTTCCAGTCTTTGAAAAAAATTAAAAACTATGTGAAAGGGGGGAAAGGGTTTGAGGGATGACTTTTTGGCGCTAAAAGCATTCTGCCCCCAAATGTCGTTTTTGAGCCTTGGAGTGTTTTTTTGTAATTGCGGGTGAAAAATGAAATGGCCCCAAAAAATCGGGGCTATCAGAAATTTTTTTTAAACAAGCCCCGATCCCTTTTAAAAACTTAAATTTTTGATCCTTAAGCGGGAAATAACCAAAGTCTGTTTGCCATTTGGGAAACCAAGGGCCAAAAAGGGTAAATTGCAAAAAAAAAAAACTATGGATGTTTAAGCTCCAGTCCACTTTTAAAATTTAAAAGGCTTGAGCAAAAGTCACAGTTAGGGCGGGTTCCCTACAGCCACTTTGGCCCCCCGGGGAAACCCCCTTTAGATTTTTTCCAGGAGCCTTCCTGTGCAAGGGCAGTCCGTTTAAACCAATTTCCGTCGCACAATGGAAAAGGAATTTGTATATTTGGTTAAATCCCCCTTTTTATAAGGGACCCCGGGGAAAGAATGAAAAAAAATTTTGGGCCCCCTAAATTTGGAAACCCTTTTTTAAACAAACAAAAATAAAAATGCGGAAAAAAGGGGGAAAAGCAGCCTTTAAAATTAAAAAGAAAGCGTGATGAATATTGGTTCACAATTTAAAAAATCCATATCCAAGTTGATCCAAAATTTTGGGGTGCTAATGAAAAACCCGAAAATTTAACAAATCGAACCCCTTCGGATTTGTTTTTTGAAGGTCCTTTTTAACCCCCAAACATAATAAAAGATGGAATTTAAAGCAAGAAACCAAGAAACTTGGGGCCTTTAAAAATTTTGAAAAAAGACCCCAAAGGAAAACAAACTAGAAAGATATATGCATGCCAGAAGACAACAAGGAGACAGAAGCTGGGTTTAAAGCTGCTGAAAGAGGAACAATGGACATTTGTCTGAAAACTTTCACAGTAGGCTAAGCAGATGAGTCATGAATACAAACAATAGCAACAACAAACAAAGGGCAAATTTGTATAAGAATAGTATTCCCAAGAGAAAAAACACAATCTAGATAGATATATGCATGACCAGAAACAAAAGGAAGAACAGAAGGCTGGGTTTAAAGCTGTGAACAGACAGGAACAAATGTACATTTTGTCTGAAAACTTAATCACAGTAGGCTAGCATGTGAGCTGCTTGAAACAAACAATAGAACAACAACAAACAAAAGGGGAAACTGTTTAGAAGAAGGCAATGCATTTATTAAAGCTGAGTTGCAGGAACAGAATAACAGAATACAAGAGCTAACAGACATAAGACTCACAGAGAAAAGATGCTTAATCTTGAACAATCACTCAGGATGAAGCAACAATCAGGATAATCAGAGTACAAGAGAGACGAGGTGACAGTGAACTGGAGCAGTCTGTAAAGCAGCTATTACAGGAGATCCATCTACTGGGAAATCAAGAGAACTTATAGGATACAAAGAGTAGGAAGGCAGCATGCAACAGCAAAAAGAGTAGGAAGGCAGCGCGCAACAGCAAAAAGAGTAGGAAGGCAGCGTGCAACAGCAAAAAGAGTAGGAAGGCAGCGTGCAACAGCAAAAAGAGTAGGAAGGCAGCATACAACAGCAAAACGTAGATACAGGCATGCTTCAGCATGCTGCCATTCCTTTGATGTAAAATAGGAAATAACAAGGCAAGTAAAAGACAAAGTTATCCCTTTTGCAGAGATAAATCTTTGTTGAAGATTAATCAGAAGCACTCTATAGGTTATGGGAAATCTATGCTGGATATATTAAATGAGCCAAGAATGAGTGAAACAGCTGTGTGGTTGAAATAGTCCACAACACTAGAAAGTATAGCAGGAAGGGGACTGATTCAGGCTACGCAGTATGGAGGATATTCAAATGTTTTAACAAAGATATCAGATAACTAAGGCACACAGGCAGTAAAACAATTCTGAATTGCTTACGAGACACAGACTAGGGGAACAACAGATGTAAGGGGTAATTTAAGCATAAAAACAGAAGCACAGCAGACAAGGAAAGCTGTAGGGAGATGGGGCACTGACTGTTTCATCTGACTCAGACGTGAACTGCTGGATAAGTGAGGGAGTAAGTACACTGGATAGAAGCATTTAGGATTGATGACACAGTCAAAGAGAAATCAGAAAGAAATGGGAGCAATAAATAAGTGAAAAGAATAGAAACTGAAAAACAAGTGATTGAGGGCAGGGTAGGAAGGCGGCTTTACATGAAGCATCTAATTAACTTGCAAAACGCACACCAGGAAACAGGGCAATAATGGGTAAAACTGTCAGTTAAGGGGGTACAGGCACAATATAGCTACTTAATGACGTACAATACCCTGCAGTAAACATATGTTTAATAGCAAAGCCTAAGAAGAAATAAGCAACTGCTGGTGATGTAACAACTGGGAGAGGGGCAAGACAATGAATGTATTGGGGGGGGGGTGAAAATAACCAACAAAAAATGTGAAATAAAGGAATAGTGGTAGATAAGTGTCACAGTGGAGAGCTAGAAGACTGCAAAGAAAGAAAAAACACTGGACTGTCACAAAAATGAAGCTGAAGCACCAGACAAGTGATAAACAATGGGGAGGGTAGTCTGATGAATGGAATGATTGGGTATAAAAAGACTGTGACATCAGTACTGGGCTGACATGCAATCTGTGAGGGACACTAAAAGAAAACAAAATAAAGTCTTAAAAGACCCATGTCCAGGTCATATCCATGCAAATGCGAGAGCCAAAAGGCAGAGATCCAGTGGCTGGGAAGGGGGGGGGGGGTGTCAGAGTAGACAGGCACTAAAGAACACAAAGTTCAGCTTAGACAGTAGGCCAAGAGGAAGGGGAATGCCAAAAGGCAGCAAATGGGAAAGTGGCATGAGACAGGAAAACCAACAAGGAAACGTCAGATAATTGTGTGGAACATCAGGGGTTCAGCAAATCCTATCAGAACAAGAATACAGGAAAATATAAACGGGACTGGGACAGACATTGTTTTATAACAACAAGGAAATGACAGATAATTGTGTGGAACATCAAGGGTTCAGCAAATCGTATCAGAACAAGAATACAAGGAAAAGATAAACAGGACTGGGAGAGACATTGTTTTATTACAGGAAACAAAACTGAAAATCAGAAATAGGGAGAAGATCCTTATGACTACCCACAGTGAGAAATGGACAGCAAGGCTGGGAGAGGAAAGAGGGGAGTAGCAAATGTATTTTGTAAAAGGCTTCATACAACCACAGAGAGAGAAAGTGATAACAAGTAAGATAGGAAGACGGACTGTCTGGCATGGAAGTCTGAAGTGGCACGTCGGACAATGGGAGACATGTATGCACCAAACAAGGATGAAGAAACATTTTACAAGATCTATTTTGCTAACTCAGCACAGAAAAGGAAGGTGGTCATTTGGCAGAAAAGGTATCCAAGGAGAAGGAAAAATACCTTCACAAGAAACATTTTTGTATAGGAAAACTGACAGGTTCTTAGGGAAGGAAACCCTAATGGAAATAATGGAAGTGACCCAAATACAAGAAATATATATAAAATATATATATATAATATATAATATATATAAAATGATGTGGCAGTGAAGCATAAAGCGAGTGTGCAGGAACGGAAAGCAGTGAGAAGTCAGTGGATGTAGGTTAGTCGTAAATGGAAGGGAAGCTACGAAACACTGCAAGGTCTAGTGAAGGAGTTTAATACAGAACAATATGAAAGGCTTGGGGGGGGGAATAGATGAGCACTGGGTGGATAGAATCAATGCCAGTGTCAGGGGAAAACTGATCAGTGCAGAAGAAAAAAAAAGAGAAGACAAGGATGACTGAAGAGCAGGAGGAGGTTACAGGAGAATTTAAAGTAAAAGAGAAGTGGTACTGGTCAGAGAGAAAAACAAAAAAGAGTTAAGATTATTACAGAGCAAGAGATTCCAGATTGGTAGTGAAGGGACTACTGGTGGATAGTGCAGGAGTCACAACAAAACCAGCTAACCAGGAAATACAGGAAACAGACAGACAGGTACATAGAATTATGGGAGGAGATGGGGAACATTTAGAATAGGATTAAATAATCAGGGAAATATTTAAAGAATCCTCTAAACAACAGGAAGGGACAGAAGTCTCAGAATATAATGGGGAAAATAATGTGGAGGTATACATGCTGAAGGATGAACAAAGAGACAAGATGAATGAAGAGGAGATAAGGGAAGCCATATACAAACCAGAGGAGAAAACAAGTTGGGGGGCCATATGGATTCCTCTTAGAATTCTACAAATGGGGAGGGGAGGAAATGTGGAGGGTTCTATTGGATCCTTCCACATTTATACACACAAAAGAACACAGGACTCAGATACAACATCTAAAAGCACAAGGACCACCAAGATAACCATGATATCACCATGATATCATGATATCAACATGATAAACATAATATGTTCCTACATCCCTCCAGGTAAGAACATCAATACCCTGGAAAATATCCTTAGCTGGGCCTCCTGTAGCTTTCCCCAAGAAACCATAATCTTAGGTGATTTCAACATTGACTGGAACTCCTGCAAATCCCCCACACCCTCCACTCACCTTAATCTCTTCAACTATCATCAAACCATCAACTCCCCTACTAGAATAAATAAATCCACCAACAAACAAACCATTCTAGACTGGATACTAATCAACAACAATCCCCTCTCCTATAAAACAGGAATACTCCCTGACAATATCAGTGACCACCTCCTTACCTTTATCACTAAACAAAGATTCAACAATCCCAAACCAACTACTTTCCGTACCAAACATAACAAAACAGAATTCAACCTAGCATCCTTTCAAAATGAACTCAAGGAATACAACTGGTCTACTCTAAAATACCTCCCAATAGATGAGGCTGTAACCTATTTCAACAATACCTTCCTACAAATTCTAAACCAACATGCCCCATCCCGCTTAGTCAGAGTCAAATCCAAAGCAGCCCCATGGCTCTCTAAAACAACTAAACAAACTATGCGAGCTAGAAATAAACTATGGTCTAAATGGAGGTCCACAAAAAACCCAATTGACCATCAAAACTTCAAACAGCTGAGAAATAAAGCTAAGAAGCTGACCATTCTGGACAAGAAAAACTACCACCTTCAATACCAACAAAACCAGCACCAAAACCCAAAACAATTTTGGTCAGGAATAAACAAACTACTCCATCCTGGCAACACCAAAACGCCTACCCCAGCTAGCCTAGCACAAACCCAACCTAACATAATAGCCGACACTTTCAACAACTTTTTCTCTCAAACAGTCACCTCACTTGCAAGTACCATGACTCCCCCCCCAACCCTCCAAACTACCCCCACTCAAAACAACACACATATGCTAAAGTTCAATACTGTCTCAACAACCTATATACATAAGCTTCTATCTAAACTCAAACCCTGCACCCCTTCTGCAGACAAGCTTCCAGCTGAATATCTGCAACTAGCTGCATAGAGATAGCCTACCCAGTCTCCATCTTAATAAACAGAACCATAACTGAATCCAAAATCCCATCCTGTTGGAAAATCTCCCATATTATTCCCCTCCATAAAGGAGGAAACTCCAACGAACTCTCCAATTTTCGGCCTATTGCCCTTCTATCTCCTCTATCCAAAATAATGGAACGCTGCATTCACCATCAACTTCTTCATTATCTCTTAAATAACAACTTGCTTGTAGACTCACAACATGGTTTTAGACCCTACCACAGTACTTCAACTGCCCTTCTCTCCTTCACTGACTCTATCAATAAAAACCGCAACAACAACCTGTTCTCCTCTGCACTATTCTTAGACCTCTCAAAAGCGTTCGATATGGTCAACCATAAACTTCTCCTCGATACCCTACAATCCCTCTCACTTGAATCACAAGCATTACAGTGGTTCAACTCATACCTGACTAATAGAAAACAAGCAGTCCTCTGGGACAGCCATCTATCCTCTCAACTCCCAGTTACTATCGGTGTCCCACAAGGATCCATCCTAGGTCCCCTACTTTTCTCTATTTTCATAAATAACCTGCCCACTTCCCTCCCAACATCCACTTGTATACAGTATGCAGATGATTCCACTCTCATCTGCTCTGCTTCTTCCCCAGCACAACTCCACACTGCTACCCAGGTGGTCTTCACTGCAGCAGAAAAATGGTTCCAACATATCTGTCTCCTCCTAAATCCCAAAAAAACCAAACTTCTACTGTTCACCCCTACCTCTAAATCCACCCCTATCACTTTTTCCATTGTATCATGCAATGGCACTGTCATCCAACCTGACTTTTCCACTAAACTACTAGGCGTAACCATAGACAATCAGCTAAATTTTGACTATCACATTGACTTAACTATCAAGTCAGTCAATAAAAAGATGGGTGCCCTTTACAGACTTAAGCCCTTCCTTACTGCCACTTCCCGAGTAGCTCTCGCCCAAACTCACCTCATTTCTACATTATTGTATGCTTCTCCTTCCTTTATCAATATATCTAAAGCTAATCTTCAAAAACTGAATACCGCCTACCACAGTATAGCCAGATTTGCCACTGGCTCTCTATTCCAAACTCATCACTGTCTTAACTTAAAAAAACTACACTGGCTTGAACTTCCAAACCTAATACTACTACAACAACTAATCATCACCTTTAAAATTCTACATTACCCCTCCAACACACCCACACTAAATAAACTCATCACTCCTTATAAAAATCTCACTTCACTTAGATCAGCCAACAAGCTACTAGTTACTACCTTGAAATCTCACAATAAATCAGGTGATTCCTTATTTGCAAACACTGTCGGTTCTTACTGGAATAAACTCCCCACAGAATTGACCTCCCTAGGCTCATGTCATCTTTTCAAAAAACAAATGAAAACTCACCTAATAACTCACTGGCTATGCCCCTGCTCTAATCCTGACTGACCTCAGCAAATTTATTACTCTCCCGAATCTGCTCCTCTGTACTTTTGCTCTTCAGTTCTAACTTCAACTGACTTCCACAGTCCCTTTTTTATACCTCCACTCTTCTGTTCTTAGCTCTGTTTGACTCCCCCTCTGACCACTCTGTTTTTTCTGTCTCTTGCATCTATTAGCTGACCTCTTATAATCCTGCTACCTTTTACATTTCTCACTATCTTTGTTTTTCCCCCTCTCCTTTACCTACTGCCTCTTCCTTAGCCTCACTAAGTCCAGAAAACCTATACCTAACAGTAACTGTACTTTATTATTTCCTTTCTCTTTACATCATTTCTGCCTCTTACCTATCTCTAACCTTTTAATATCTTTTACACTACTAACCTGCCTGTTTTAACACTATATATTAACCACTTTTATGCTTTCAGCCAATACCTATTTGTTGTTATTACTAGCTACTATGGATATTGTTTTAACTTTAAATTGTTTTTGATACTGAAGCTTCTCTCCTCAGCCCCTGACTGAATTTTGATTGTCATCTAGTCAGATTTGTACATGAAAAAGGATTTGCATTTGTATTTTGCCATATTATACTATATTAGATTTAGTTGTATTTGTATAGTTAGTACTATTAGTGACTTCATATATTGTAGTGTATTAGTCTGATAGTGGAGCTTTTCTCCTCGGGCCTCTGCTGAAAATGGACATGTATCCAGCCAGACTAGCCCGGTTAACAAATGTAAAATAAATAAAATAAATAATAAAATAAATGTAAAGGAAGAGGAGAAAGGGAGGAAGTGGGAAATTACAGGCCTACCTGCCATTAATGTTGATGATACGTAAAGGAAGAGGAGAAAGGGAGGAAGTGGGAAATTATAGGCCTACCTGCCATTAATGTTGATGATACGTAAAGGAACAGGAGAAAGGGAGAAAGTGGGAAATTATAGGCCTACCTGTGATTAATATTGATGATACGTAAAGGAAGAGGAGAAAGGGAGAAAGTGGGAAATTATAGGCCTACCTGTGATTAATATTGATGATACGTAAAGGAAGAGGAGAAAGGGAGAAAGTGGGAAATTATAGGCCTACCTGCCATTAATGTTGATAATATATAAAGGAAGAGGAGAAAGGGAGAAAGTGGGAAATTATAGGCCTACCTGCCATTAATGTTGATGATATGTAAAGGAAGAGGAGAAAGGGAGGAAGTGGAAAATTATAGGCCTACCTGTGATTAATGTTGATGATATGTAAAGGAAGAGGAGAAAGGGAGGAAGTGGGAAATTAAATAGCTTCATGAAGAAAAAGAAAGCAGAAAAAATGGTGAGACCTGTTGGAATCTCTGCACTGGGAACAGACACAGAAAGGGAAAAGTAAGATTGTACAGTTTGACCTGCAAGGCCTTTGACATAGTGAGGAGAGAATTTCTAAGGAAGATGCTGCAGCAAAAACAGGTAGGGGAGATGTTCATACATTGGATATAGGCCATACACCAAATCCCGAAATCTGAAACACTCCTAAATGCAGGAGTGTCTAAGGAGACGAGGATAGAGAAGGGGCCAGAGAGGGGTGCCTCCTATCCCCACACTTGTTCACAACTGTAACTGGAGAGCTGGAAGTGGAAGTCAGACACAGTTTAGTAATGTTTGAAGAAAAGGAGGGGATAAAAATGGACAGCACAGTGGTGTAGCAGTTAACGTTGTTGCCTTACAGCAAGAGGTTCGCCGGTTCGATTCTTGGTTGGGGTGGCTTTTGTGCAGAGTTTGCATGTCCTCTCTGCAGTCGTGTCGGTTTCCTCTAGGTGCTCTAGTTTCCTCCCACATTACAAAGACATGTGTCTGGAGCATTTCTCTCCAGGCCTCCCCTGAAAATTCGCTTGTTCCAAGTCAGACTTTCCCGGTAAACAAATATTAAATAAAATAAAAATAATAACATAAAAATCTGTTTGTGTTCTATACAGATCACGGTATGTTTATGTGGCAACAGCAATGGGAGCTATAAGAGAGGCATTCAAGAAGTTTAGGAAATGGTAGGATGTAGGTACAACAACAAAAGGACAGTGGTAGTGATATTAGGGAAATGGTAGGACGTAGGTACAACAACAAAAGGACAGTGGTAGTGATATTAGGAAATGGTAGGACGTAGGTACAACAACAAAAGGACAGTGGTAGTGATATTAGGAAATGGTAGGATGTAGGTACAACAACAAAAGGACAGTGGTAGTGATATTAGGGAAATGGTAGGACGTAGGTACAACAAAAGGACAGTGGTAGTGATATTAGGGAAATGGAAGGACGTAGGTACAACAACAAAAGGACAGTGGTAGTGATATTAGGAAATGGAAAGGAACGTTCCTGATGCACCTAGGACTTCATACTTGGAATACCGTTAGACAGGTAACTTAGACGATACTGGAAAAAAATGTAATGAATACTTTGCAAGGGGGAAGGGGGACTTATCCACTGCTTGTGAGAATTAATGCAGCAAAGGTGATGGGATGAGGATACCACCAATAAGCCCCCACCTAGTCTGCAACATAAACAGACTCCCCAGGGACAAAAAGACAGAGCATTGGGTCAATAAAGGCAAGTGGAAAAGAGTGAGCAAAGCAAAAAGAAGGCTGAATAGGATAAGGGAAGGCTGGGGCTTCCACATCTTCCCATGTAGGCACTGACATGTAACATCATTCACTGGACCAGATCTGAATGGAGAGATGATAAAATCAGCAAGAAAAAAAAAAAACAAACAGTAGTATTGCTGAAAATGAATTCATCCTCAAGTCTTGGGGAGTACCCTCACAAGGTGGACCTTGGTTTTAAAGAAACCTAACCCAGATAACACTGACATATAGACTTTTTATGTAGCATATATCATGGACAGAAGTAGGTTAAAAATAAAAAAAAAAGACAGCTGAGTGCTCAAATCCCAGGATAAAAAAAGTGCCCAATCTTGGTAGGTACACTGGTGTCAGGACTGGAAAAATGACAGAGCAGAATCCTTGGGTTAGGCCAGGCTCAGGGGGAAGATGGTTCAACTGTTGTAGAAGGAAAGTAGTCCACACAAACTGAAAAAAATGTAGCACACAGTTGCTACAGTTTATACCCTGCATGGAGTGCTACAATGCACGTTTTAGTTATTTTTCTTTAAGCTGTAGCAAGCAGTTTGCAACAGTACAGTGCTCAGGTTTGATTACAAATGCGGTAAAGACTTTTAAAATCTGGTACTGTACTAAAGCGCAGTTGGGATGTGGATGGCCAATCATGTCCACTAACACTTTGCACTTGGACAGTTGCCCCTTTTGCCCCTTCCTAGCTACTCCACTAATTTATTTATTTACTTGTCTCTGTTGACTGGCATAGTCTGATTGGGCAAACCCATCTGCAGTGGCCTGGGGAGAAAAGCTCCATCTAGTTTCAGTCTAGATGCATATTATATCAATAATATACATGTACATGTACAATTTACAATAGCATATTATATATACAGGTACAATTTTTTTGTTTAGCAACAAATGATCCTTTGTTCAGCAACAAATGATCCTTTGTTCTATACAACTTTCGTTTCCCTTTTATTCTATCACCATAAATGAATCAAATAACCATAAACTCTGCATCAAGTCCAGTATATAATCTGTATATTGTTGGGAGGCAAGGCATTGGTGTATAGTTTTATGACTGTGTACAGGCTCACTCTTAGAAGACTATCATTTTTTTCTGTTGTTAACTATGTTTGTGTCGGTTTGGTTGTTAACTATGTTTGTGTCGGTTTGGGATGTGCATATAAATAATTCTTACTCCGGTTTAAATCTGTGTGTAAAGATGTTAGTACATTTCGCCAGACGTTGTCTGCACCTAAGGTTTTCCAGTTAGATTTTCTTAATTTTGTCTCGATTTCTTTGGCCACTATTTCATCCCATGTCATATCCTCTGTATTAGAACTCCTTACTGTTTCTTTTAAATCTTTTATCTGTTCAGCATCTTTAATGTTCAACAGTGTCTGCATAAATATTTCTAAAATGCGTCTTATTTTATCTTTGGGTTTCTATTCCTTTTGCTTTGTTTCCCAGTTCTAAATAAAACCTTTTTGGGTCATCAATGAATCGCTTATTTTGGACTATTCTTTTAATGTTTATCTACATATCTTCTACATTTTTCTGGTTGTGCTAATAATTTTTAATTTTATTATTAGTAGTAATAGTGTATGACAGATCCTGCACTGCTCTGACAAATATACTTCATGTTGCTTTTAGAAGTATTTTTGTTGATCTATTCCCTTTTCTATAATCTAATAGTGATACTCGTCTTAATTACTTTAGAGTTTTCTCTATTTAATCCTTTGGTGGTAGAAATTCTCTCATTTCCCTTTGTTAGTCTATGTTTTTGTTAAGAATTTATATTAGTTTAGCTGCACATTACTATATCCTGTTTACTTATCGCATGAATTTCTGTTAATAGTTTTGATTACTGTGCTCACCTGTTTTACCAATCTTCTAACATTTTAGATCTTATTTACTTTCTGTAATCTATTTCTTTCATCTGTCTCAAGTCTATCCATCTCTGTTAAATGAAGCACATCTTCCCTTAAATCTTTCTTCTGGACTGAGAGCATATTCTTTGCTCACTGTTTCCAGCACGTATTCCACAGAAATTTCTAGAACACCTTCCTTTAACATATCCTCTTCAGAATCACCATGCTTCATCTGCTGTTCCTTCCTATGGGACCCATTGGCCCATCACTCAACATTATCCATGTCAGAGTTGACACGGTTTCCTGCTCCTGTCTTTGCTGTGCACTTCAACTGAGCTTTTATACCAGTTTCCTACAGAAGGTGCCAGAGCATTATCATGTGGCAAATCTCCGTCAGATGTCTCCTGCTGCTCCTTAATCTGGGGACACGTTGTCCAATTACCTGTGCTGATTTATCCACACTAAATCCTGCACTTTGCAAATAATCCATAACATAACTTCAGTTTCTATTTGCTTAACATCTTCCTTCCTAATCTCCTCTTCTAAATTCACCCTTTGTTTTCTGAAATTTTCCATAGCCGGGCGCCTTTGCCTGTATTTCTCTTCAAATATTTTTGAAGTTGCTTTTTTGTATTCATTAGTTTGGCTTTCTCCTTTGCGTAAATATTGTACCATAACAGATCTCTTTCTTTCCCATGTCCAAGTTTATTTTTTTATCTGGGTTTTGTTCTTCATATTTTCACACGTTCTCTGTCGCTTCTCTTTCCTGATGGCCCAAAGTTTCTTCATCTATGCAATTTCTTTCATGGACCTGTTGCATTAATTGTTGCATTACTCAATAAAAGGTGGCAGATGGGTTTGGAATGTTTTATAAGGACATTTGAGAGGCTTTGTATTCAGCATAGCATTGACCAAGGACAGTGGGTGAAGTAACTCCCTTCCTCAAGGATAAAGCAGTATTACCAGTTTCTAAGTTCAATGGTACAAGTATGTCAAAGTTAAAGAAATGTTTTGCCTGGTTGTTTTAAACTGACACCAGAGGTGCACAGAAAGAGTTCTGAAAGCACAAGAGGAGGAGTATGACTGAGCACATTGCAAAAATCAGCACTTATTTTCACAGATGCGTGAACGGATGGAAGGTCACCATATTTAAAACAATTGCAGATCTTTTAGTCAGGGAACAAGCCCTTAGCTCTGTGGCCTAGAAGATGAGGATTTGGTTGTCACACCCAGGATGTAACACTGCTGAAGAGATGGGCAGGAATGGGAACCTTTACCTAACTGGTGATTTGTCACTGCATAGGAGAGGGGACCCAGCACTGGGTCTGAGTGTCCAGAAACCCATGAGGCAACAGCCAATACATAGGACAAGTGAGAAGCCACAGGTTTGGGTACATGCCCAGGTTTGGGGCTTGGATGTTTCAAATGTAACCAAATGGTGGACATATGGTCTCACAGTCTACTAACGCAGAAAGAGAACATAGACTTAAGGAAGCATCAAACAAGATTAGCACTGTAACAATCATGGGTTGTTTTGAGACAACAGTGGTGTCTAATTATCACAGAAGTCTGTGTTCTAACCTGGTAGAAGGAAAAGAGGCAATTGCCAAAAGGGACACAGGTTAGACGTTACAATAGCCAAACCTGCACTGGTTAGACAGGAGCGCTACTTGCTTGGCATTCCAGTCCAGTTAGGGCAATCGGTGGAAAATATTTTCTGGTATTTTGGCCAGACCTCATGTAGACTGGGAAGGGGAGCAAAGCAATAAGCAGGAGGCTGTGAGTGAGGACATTCCTGCTGATGTTCTAATAGGGAATGACTTTGGCAATGCATGACTTTATGCCTTACTGCATGTAACAGCATGTGCAGAGACAAACTTGTGGGGAGGATAGTAGAGTGGCGATCTAGATGAAGACCACTTCTCCGTCTGGGACCGGAAACATGGCAATCTTAAGGAGGCAGCTCCTCAACAGTAGTGACCTCCGATCTGAGCCACATGAGGGGAAAGGGTACCATGCTTCCATTAGAGTGCGATACTTCTAGGGAAGAGATAAGCAATAGTAGTCCTAGAGAAATAAAGGCACAATCGGCAGACAGTAACAGACATCCTCAGTAAGGGGAGCTGGGGATGGTCAGTTAGGAGGAACAGAGACAGCCCCAGCTCTCAAACCATAATTTATAGGACTTTAGCGTTGGCAGCCAAGCAGAATTCAGAAACTCAAGGGCAGAGGTAGTCCACACACTGGGACAAAGGACTGTTGTACACAGAATTTACCCTTGAAGGACAGCTACAGGTTTAGCAGTACAGCGGCTGGTAGTACACAGGGACTACCAACTTGCACTTCTAGCTATAGCCTGTGATATTTCTTTTGCAGGCCATATATGGGCATAAAGGATATTACGGACAGCTAATGCAGAATTTTAAATGGCCTGGAACACCAAAGAATGCAATAAAGGTACTTTAGGGTGGCAAACTGGTGACAAAAGTAAAGGCTACTTTGGGAAAGTAAGTTCCACAGGCAAGAAATACTGCCTAGTAGCTGTGGATTATGCCACTATGTACCTAGAAGTGGTGTCTATCTCCTCCATTGAAGAGCAAGGAGGTAGCACATACTTTGCTAGACATTTTCAGCAAGGAAGACTTTCTTCAGGAAAAACTGATGTATACAGTTGCTACCTTTATGTTAGACCTTCTGGTATGGTTGTGCTTGGGGGATAATGCAGCTAAAGACTATACCCATCACCCAAAAATAAACAAACAGTCTGGTGAAGAAGTTTAATTTTACACTGAATACCATACTGAGGGCATTTACACACCAAGTATCTGCCTCATCTTCTCTTTGCATACAGGGAGGTGCCCCAGAAATCTACATTTTCTTTTACCCTTTGAATTTCTGTGACCACAAGGTAAGAAGGCCTCTGGGTTTAAGTCATGATGAGTTGGAGAACAAGAAACAATTGGCATAATGGTTAAGGTCTTTGCTTCCAAAGCACAATGTTATAGGGTTTGATCTGGACTCCTGGTAAGGGTTTGATCCTGACTTCTAGTAAATGCCATTGTGTAGTTTGAATGTTCTCCCATTTGTTATTGTAGGGTTTTCTCCTACCACCCAAAAACATGCTGGATGTTTCCACATCAGACTTACCCAAAACTGAATGAAGTCATAGGCATCACCTAGAGTCAGTGCTGATGCCCGTCAGGGAAAGAGTTGTGTAGAGCAATTGTTTTAGGCATTAACTGTGGTGCAAAATAGCCTCTACATGGAAAAACACAGACCAGACTGTGCATCCTGTCAGGACTAGCCATTCAACAATTTAAAAATTGCCTTATTAGCCTCACTGACATGTTGCCAGATATGGGCATGGGTATTTGCTAGTGATAAATGGTTTGACGGCATGGCCTGCTTCAACCTATGCAATGGAAACAAGCAGACAGTGGTTGGGGTCCATATGGCTCTGTTCACTAGCAGTATCTGCCATAAAGCCCCCCATCCCAGGGTTAATAAGCTACTGTCCAGCTGTCCAGCCTAAATTACCTGGGATAGCACTGTTGAGCAAAAGCTGGACATAAAAGCAAACATTTGCCAAATTTGAACTAAGGATTGCCACACTGAGTGTACGTTCATTGACAGAACACAACTTGGAAGTGGATGATATGATGGAAACTGGACATCCTATGTATTCAGGAGTCAAACAAGGTGGACAGGCAGTTCAGGAGTCAACCAAGCTGTACAGGCAGTGCAGCAAAGGCACTAGGCTTTGGATCCAGAACTGGAGCGGGATCTGTGCTGTGGCAGAGCCTTCTAAAGAGAGGGAGGGATATCATCAGAATTACTGATAGATTCATGGCAATCAGACTCTAGTCTAAAGATCAGCTAGTATTTATAATCTCAGTATGTGCCCTACTGCAGCGTTTTGATGGGAAGGAAATGACTGCATTCAGGCAGCAGTTGCCAGACTTACTACATAAAGCAGGGCAACATGACTTGGCGTTGAGGAAATATGTGCAGTTGATGAAGAATGGCAGTGCCTCAAAGAAGCAAGTGTGAGGACTACAGAACAGGTATGTGGACAGCATGTGTGAGGACTACAGAACAGGTATGTGGACAGCATGTGTGAGGACTACAGAACAGGTATGTGGACAGCATGTGTGGGGACTACAGAACAGGTATGTGGACAGCATGTGTGAGGACTACAGAACAGGTATGTGGACAGCATGTGTGAGGACTACAGAACAGGTATGTGGACAGCATGTGTGAGGACTACAGAACAGGTATGTGGACAGCATGTGTGAGGACTACAGAACAGGTATGTGGACAGCATGTGTGGGGACTACAGAACAGGTATGTGGACAGCATGTGTGAGGACTACAGAACAGGTATGTGGACAGCATGTGTGAGGACTACAGAACAGGTATGTGGACAGCATGTGTGAGGACTACAGAACAGGTATGTGGACAGCATGTGTGAGGACTACAGAACAGGTATGTGGACAGCATGTGTGAGGACTACAGAACAGGTATGTGGACAGCATGTGTGGGGACTACAGAACAGGTATGTGGACAGCATGTGTGAGGACTACAGAACAGGTATGTGGACAGCATGTGTGAGGACTACAGAACAGGTATGTGGACAGCATGTGTGAGGACTACAGAACAGGTATGTGGACAGCATGTGTGAGGACTACAGAACAGGTATGTGGACAGCATGTGTGAGGACTACAGAACAGGTATGTGGACAGCATGTGTGGGGACTACAGAACAGGTATGTGGACAGCATGTGTGAGGACTACAGAACAGGTATGTGGACAGCATGTGTGAGGACTACAGAACAGGTATGTGGACAGCATGTGAGGACTACAGAACAGGTATGTGGACAGCATGTGTGGGACTACAGAACAGGTATGTGGACAGCATGTGTGAGGACTACAGAACAGGTATGTGGACAGCATGTGTGGGGACTACAGAACAGGTATGTGGACAGCATGTGTGGGGACTACAGAACAGGTATGTGGACAGCATGTGTGAGGACTACAGAACAGGTATGTGGACAGCATGTGTGAGGACTACAGAACAGGTATGTGGACAGCATGTGTGAGGACTACAGAACAGGTATGTGGACAGCATGTGTGGGACTACAGAACAGGTATGTGGACAGCATGTGTGAGGACTACAGAACAGGTATGTGGACAGCATGTGTGAGGACTACAGAACAGGTATGTGGACAGCATGTGTGAGGACTACAGAACAGGTATGTGGACAGCATGTGTGAGGACTACAGAACAGGTATGTGGACAGCATGTGTGAGGACTACAGAACAGGTATGTGGACAGCATGTGTGAGGACTACAGAACAGGTATGTGGACAGCATGTGTGGGGACTACAGAACAGGTATGTGGACAGCATGTGTGGGGACTACAGAACAGGTATGTGGACAGCATGTGTGAGGACTACAGAACAGGTATGTGGACAGCATGTGTGAGGACTACAGAACAGGTATGTGGACAGCATGTGTGAGGACTACAGAACAGGTATGTGGACAGCATGTGTGGGGACTACAGAACAGGTATGTGGACAGCATGTGTGAGGACTACAGAACAGGTATGTGGACAGCATGTGTGAGGACTACAGAACAGGTATGTGGACAGCATGTGTGGGGACTACAGAACAGGTATGTGGACAGCATGTGTGAGGACTACAGAACAGGTATGTGGACAGCATGTGTGAGGACTACAGAACAGGTATGTGGACAGCATGTGTGAGGACTACAGAACAGGTATGTGGACAGCATGTGTGAGGACTACAGAACAGGTATGTGGACAGCATGTGTGAGGACTACAGAACAGGTATGCAGCCAAGGCAGGTAGGGAAATACAGGTATAAGGAAATCTGGTTCAAGTCCAGGAAGCTATCAAAAGAAAGAAAGGAGTGCAGGAAAAAATAGGAGATGGAAAAGCTAGACCTGGCTATGAAGCAATACTGATTGTTAAACAAAGATGCTAAGAGAGCAGCTACAATAGCAAAGACCAAGCATGGCAGGTACTTGATCAGCTTCCAGAAAGTGACTCAGTAGATGGCACAAAGAAATTCAGGTTGCAAGGAAAAGATTAAAGTAAAGTAGTTAGTCATTAGACACTATTCATAAGGGATGCCAACAACAATCTGCTCACTGGTCCACAAGACATCAAAGGCAGATGGAAGGAGTACTTCCATCAAATTCTGAATGAAGAAAACCTCACAGAAACTGTACTGGCCCACAAGCAACCTACAATGAAAGAAGAAGAAAAGCTCACCTAGAAGAAGTAAAAACATCACTAAGGAAAAGGAAGTCAGGGCAAGCAGCAGGCTCAAAATATGCTCAAGACGTTGCACGAGTTTGGGGCAAAATGGTTCCTGAGGATAGTCATAGCAGTGTGTAGAGGAAGCGTATTCCAGATGACTGGAGAGTAAGCATTCTAGTGCCAGTGTACAAGAATGAAGGGGGCATTCACAACTGTGGATGTTATAGAGGTATCAAACTCCTGACAGTGCATGAAAGTGCTGGAGGGGATGACTCAAACTGATGCACAAAGTAGAAGAAAATAAGACGGAAGATAAACCGTTCAAATTTAGATAATGTGATATTTGCACAGAGTCAGAGAGTAGAGAGAAAGGTACAAATAATAGTGTCTAAATAGGCATTCCTAGACTTTAAGAAAGCATATGACAAAGTCCCAAGAAACTTGATTTGGGCAGCCCTGTGATTAAGTCCTAGAAACGCTGGCAGAATTAGTGTAGACTATGTACAAGAATCCAATGTATGAACAGTGTACGGCCTCAGAGGAGCTCCCAGTGGAGTGTGGCTACATCAGGATTAGTCTCTTAGCCCACTGCTGTTCATGCTGGTGAAGGACATTAGCTAACAGGTTGGAAGGGACAGAGAAACACAACTGCTGTATGCAGATAATGTGGCATTACAGGCAGACTAAACGGGAACTCCTGCAAATAATAAGGGAATGGAATGCAAAATTCAGCACTCACACAGGATGAAAATGAGTCAGACAAGATTGCCATAATTGCAGTAGATCGGGGAAAATTGCAAGAAGCTGAAAATTGAAACAGAAAGAAAACAGAGGAGCAAGTTAAAAAAAGCTTCACGTATCTGGGAAGGAAGAATGAGAAGGAAAGTCTGAATGAAGACGTCAAAACTAGAATCAGTGGGGTTGCAACCAAATGACAGGAAGAAGGGAAGGGAAGATAAAACAATAACACCCAGCTAAGAGAGGATGGATTTCATGAGAGAAGAGCTATGGCAGTCAGGCATGACTGCTGAGGAAGGTAAGAAAGTGGCAATTAACTGAGAAAACTGGCAGCACTTGATATGACACCCCAACCCTCACGTAAAAAATGGGGAAAAAGGGTTTATGATTATGATGATGAGCGGGAGGGTTGTTGGATTCCCACAAGGAGTTTGTTGTGGAATATGTCGAACTTTAAGACGAGGCTTAGAGAGCTCAAGGAGCTGAACCAAGATCACCTGGCACAGGTGTGGCAGCAGTAAAAGATCTGGTATGACAGAACAGCAGGAGCAACAGAGCATTCTGCAGGGTAACAGGTGATAGTGGGACACAAGTTGCAGACAGCCCTGAAAAGGCCATTTCTCCAATGCGAGAAAGGAAATGTCAAGGACATGATATTGTTGTTAAGCAGGAGGCCAAAGTACAAAAACTCTGCCATGTTACCATGATAAAGCCTTAGCATGACAGACACTCCCTGGGACTTAACAGCTGCAGTAAGTTGCAAGAAGAGCCAGATGGGGATGTGCAGGTAAAACCCGGTGATGCTTGGTCAGGCGCCTCAGTGAATGGAGTAGCTCTCTCCCTACAACTAACCCATACCCAGGTTCAGGAAATATGTGTAGTATTGCAGGAATTTGGGGATATGTTTACTGGTAGGCTAGAGTAAACCCACTTGGAGTACCATGTAGATATGACACCCCAGCAACCCATCAGACAAGCTCCTTACAGAGTACCCAAAAGAGTTACAGAAACTCTGAAAGAGGACCTGAAGGGCATGTTGGAACTGGAGTCCAACAGCTTTTGGGCCTCAGCAGTAGTACTGGTGCCAAAGAAGGATGGCGGCATCCCCAATTATGTGTGCATTACAGTAAATAAGTCACACAGCTGAAACCTTGGAATAGCTGGGAAGGGGTTAAGCATAGAAGTACTACTGACTTGACCCAGAGTTATTGACAGGTACCCCTGACATCTGCAGCCAGGGAGATGCCAGTGTTTGTAATTTTATTTGGGAAGTTCAAAAAATGCCCTTTTTATGAAGAATGCCAGACCAACCCAACCAGTGGATGGCAGATTGCAGCCTAGCAGGAGATTATGCCCTTGCTTAACTGGATGGCACTGCCATCTACAGCTGATCATGGAAAGAACATATGCAACATGCCATGAAGTGCTGCCAAGGGAAGGTCTGACTGTCAAGGTGAAAAGTGTCAGTTGGGTTACCTGGGTTATAGTGTGGGTAGTGGAATGATGAGGCCAGAACCTGCCAAGTTTGAGGCTATTCAAGCATGACCAAACCTTACTATAAAGAAAAGGTACATGCATTTTAAGGCAAGCAGACTACTATAGGAAATGTATTTTCTAGTAGTCTGACTGCTACTCCACTCACAGAACTCACCAGGAAACCAGAGCTGATGATGTGGTCTTAGCAGCAGCCTGTGATTACGCATTTCAAAAGCTCACGGATGTTCTTGATGGACCCCAGTTCTAGCCATTCCTGATTACAGTCAAGAACTCACTGTACAAGTAGATGCTTCTAACTATGGGATGGGGGTTATAAACAGCCCCTCAGAGGGGAATGAGAACCCTGTCATGTTTATAAAATGCTGTCTTCAGCCAGAGAAGAGTTATATGCAGCCATAGAAGGAGTGTCTGAGTAAATTCTGGCCTTTGCAAAAACTACAACCCAGCTTGCATAGCAGAAAGCTGTGTGTGGTTATAGACTGTAGCCCTTTAAAACAGCTACACATACCAAATGGACAGAATGAGAAACATCTTAGATGGTCATGTTATAGGACTGCAAGACTTTATTTATTTTTATTTTATTTTTTATTTTACATTTGTTGACCGGGCTAGTCTAACTGGATATATGTCCATTTTCAGTAGAGGCCCAGGGAGATAAGCTTTGAGAAAACAAAATCACATATACAAAAATGAATGTATACAATGAACATTGCAGGTGCAGTACAGAGAATAATCAGAGAGGTCATTCGTTCATAACATAGTGCAAAATATACTGATACAATTAGTACAATACAAAATGTAGTTGTAATACATCATAAAGAAAAAGATGGCAGCTGAATTCTACAATATATTAGTATACAAGTAGTCATAAAGAAAAAGTAGGAGCTGAAATTATACAATATATTAGTAAAAGACTGACACAGACAGGGGAAGCACCAATAGTAATACAGAAGGTTTATCTAGAAAAGGTATGGGGTCACATACCAAAAGATTGCAACCTTGTCTCAAGCTGCAGGGATGCTTCTAGAAGACTTGCCTGAGTTTCTTAAAGGGAAATGTGAAGTCAGGGGTAATGCCAAGCTAAAGGGGATGGAATTACAATGTAATCTAATTTTTCTTTTCTCTCTCTCTCTCCCTCTCTCTCTCTCTCTCTCTCTCTCTCCCTTATCTGTAATTAAACTGCCTCATAATTTGGGAAAGTGCAACTTTGCTGATGAACTTAATGACTTGCACATCAGTGGAACACATGGTACATCAAGGATGTAAGGGAAGCAGACATGAATATGTCCTAGCAATCTTAATGGTTTCTATGACAAATAAAAGAAATGGCTATGCTAGTTGTTTTCTCCAGCAACAGGAGAAAGATACCGTGGACACTGAGGGCTGGAGGAAACATGCTATATAACTGTGCATGCTGTGAAGATAAACAATGGCTGACTTTTGTGTGGAAACATCCGTATGTACTAGTTACTAACTTATAATAGTTAAGGATATTTCTGTTGCAGGCTTTGCAAGGAGTTTTCTGGAGCTTAATTTTTTTCTGTATGAAATTTGCCTGTTTTTATTGAGTTTTATTTCTGTGCGTGTCAAACTACACATTTTACTCTGTACTTGTACCATTTTCTTTACGGTTTAACAAATGGACTTTACTCAGCATTTAAGTTCTTAAGGCTGGTATTTACTTATTTATAAGAGTATTTAAGTAGTGTTATTTATCTGACATTAGGGTAAACATTACTTAAAATTGTTTGTTAAAAATGCATCGTGTACATTTCCCATTAGCCCACTTCTAGGTGAAAGAAATATTGACTGGTATGCTTCATTCTTTGGCTTTATTTAGAACAGCCATGTAACTGGAGGTCTCTGACCCTAACTCAGGAGTGGTGGTAGTACTACCCTGCCAGGAAGAAAGCTATGGGGAACTGGAAGATTCCACCAACATTCCCTGGGAGGTGTGTGTGTGTGTTTGTAAATACCTTGTGTGAAAGGAAGTTACTGTGACTATAACAAGCACTGAAGACATTGGTTCATAGAGTAGTGGGGAAAAGGTCAGTGAGTGTTTTGACAAAGACCCAAGCTAGAAGAAGCCCATACCCAGGATAGTACAGATTTCCTTTATGGTGTTGAGGACTGTAGCTACGGAGATATACTTGTGCACACCTTCCTTCTTTTACTTCACCCTTGTTGGCAGTGGTAGAACTGAAACCCTGTTAGTGTCAGCTATCGTAATTCATGGCATCCTGCCACCTGGGGATCACAGGGGTGGCAGTGGTACTAGCCTACCAGCCCAGTGCTCATAAATGATTGTAATTTAATGATTACCAATTATATTTCTAGATATTACAGTATTTCTGCACAATAACTGCTACTAAATATGTTATAAATGAGTGACCTGAATCCATATTTCAGGACAGACAGGATAAGATAGGATGACTGCCTCGGTTCAGATGGGTGGGGCAACAAGAATAAAGAAGGAGAGGCCATTCTGGACTTCTGCTTGACAAATGGCTTGGGGATGACCAACACATTGTTCAGCAAGACAGGCAGTGAAGAGATCACATACAGGAGTGGCCAACATGCAACTCGGGTCTTCTTCCTCCTAGTAAGGACAGGGTATTGGGGTAGAATCAGGGCAGAATCACCAATTGCAAAGTCATCCCCAGTGAAACAGTCAGCATACAGCATAAACCACTGGTTGCCATAATCAACTGCAAGCAGTGGTCAGAAAAGGCTCTAAGGTCAATACAGACCAGGCAGAAGACCTAGAAGTTGACTGGAGAGAAAGTACAAGACGTCAAGGAATTACTCTGGTATCTTAGCACCTCAGGAAGAGGAGGAAATAGGTGGAGCTGATGAAGAGTGGCAGCATCTCAATACAGCATGTGTGAGGACTACAGAACAGATATGAGGGTGAACCAGATATGGGGAAAAGGTGCACAATGAAAGCTGGTGGTCAATGCAGAGGTCAGAAACACATCAAAACAAATAAGGAGGGGACTGATAAATGAATGTGCACAGTAGTACAAAGTAAGACAAGAGATAAGTGGTTTGGATTCAGATCAGAATTCAGCATAACTGAGCAGAGTCTGTAGTGAGGCAGGTAGATGAGAAGAAGCTTGAGATGAGGAAGCAGTCCAACTGGAAATCTACTTGGAGAAAGCATTAGGACATGGTCCAAGGAAAGCTGACATGGGCAGTCGTGTGGTGGTCTGAAACAGTGGTAGAGCTGGTGTAAGCTACGTACAAGGACCCAATGACTCAAGTCTAAACAGTGTTCCATCTCACAAAGGGATTCCAAGTTGGAATGAGTGTGCATCAGGGTTCAGCCCTAAGCCCACTGCTATTCATATTGGTGATAGACTAAGTTAGTAACAGGTCGGAGTGTACAGATCAATACTACTGCATGGTACAGAAACCTGAACAGTAAAGGCATAGTGGTTAAGGAAGCTAGAGGTGGTGGAGATGAAGTGCCTGAGATGGGTGGTAGGATGCACACATGGGATAGATGAAGACATGAGGACATCAGAGCAGATGCCAGAGTAACTCCCATTGCAGAGAAGGTCAAAAGATAACAGATTACGGTGGTTCAGGCATAAGTGTCAAAAAGCAGAAGACAATCTGTTGAAGATGATTTGAGATGGACAAGAATACGAAGACAAGAAGAAACAAGAGTGTCCAGCAAAGAGGTGGATGAGAGAAGGTGGTCAGGGGTATAGGGAAAAAATCGACAAAGATGGTGACAGTTGACAACACCTCATGCAGAAAATAAAAAGAAGGAGGTCGATAATGATTAAATATTTACACAAATTACCATTTTCATGCTATGGTGGGTGAAGGCGCTAACGAATCTTACAAAGCAATTAATACAATAACAGTTGGTGGGTGGTCTGGAAGCCCGTCATGCAAAGTAAGAGCAAAGTCAATAAACACTGATGCCAGACCATCTAAATACGGGTCAGTGAGAAATAGCCAGGCCATCTAAACAATGGTCTCCGAGAAATGAAGCGACTTGTCAGGAGACATCAGCAGTTCAATATAGAGAAGAAAATATAGATAATATTGTCAGTAAATGCTTAACAGTTAGAAGAGAAAATTGTAATTTTTAGGTGGAATTTAAATAGACTGGCTAGGAAAGAGAAAAAAAGGGTACTGGTGGCCATAAAAACATAGATGGCCATGATGACAGCACTATAGGCGACTCACCTTGATAATAAGGAACACCTGACATCACAAAGACAGGGGATTAGACTGGCAGTATGTGCCTCCTATCCAGGGAGTAGAAGAAGTGGGTTTGTTCTTCTCTCATATTTACTGCAGAGTAAAAGATTCAGTAATTATGTAAAAAAATTAATTTATGTATAAAAGAAACTCTGCAGTAAACGACAGTAAAATATGGGAAGAATAAACGTCGCACTCTGAATGACTAATAAAAGAATCAGCTATGATCACAACAAAGAATGGAAGGAAAAGGCTGACGAAGAGGGGAATTCCACTGAGAAATGGGGTTATATTGCCAGGATGCTCAAAGTCCCAAGAAACGCAGGGATATTTAGAATTACCTTGAAGTACACACCAACAAGCAAAATGTTTACAGCAGCAGCACACGATAGCTGCTGGACATATGACACTGTAGAGATGGAAGGGGTTATATGCTATTTCGCTTTGTTTGAATTGGCAAATGTTTAAAACTTAAATCCAACACATCACAAACGAGGTATTAGCAATACATTTACAGATTATATCTTAACAACATTTTTTAATCCTCATGGAAGATGATGAACATAATCGAAAAAGCAAAATGTTTACTTACCTTAGACATTAGAAGTCCAGAGTTATACTTCTGGTGAGGGAACTCAGAGCTTTGTTGACAAAGAAAGGTCAACAAAGAAAAGACAAAGGGAAAATTTCTCAATAAATGGTACCCCTAGATGAAATATATTGATCAGAAGAAGTTTAAGGTTGGAGTTAAATGCACATGTATCACACAGCTAACAATTGCCCCCTTAACACAGCCTCACCTAGTTAACACTTTCTAAAAGCTTGTGATATTATTGTTAAATTCAGTATGAAATAGCCTGAGGTAAAAATTACAGCGACTGTGAAAATCTTAACCTTAAGTAGCAAGACTCTGAACTGAAAGTAAGCAGCTTTTTCAGATTACAGTTATTATGTTTTTGTTTTCTTTTGATCTTTCTTTTGTTTTTGAGAAACGATTTAATTTTAATGTAACAAAATCAAAATAAGTGCAAATAGTTGTTACTTACCGAATTTTGAATAATGTTCAATAAAAATCTATACAATACTGGCATCTATATAGGGATCCTTCTACAAGAAAGGGATTCCATTTTACTGACACACACACACAAAAGGCAATAATCTATCTTTGTAAAATAGTTTCCATCATGTATCTGTGAAGAGGTATGCCTTTTTTTCCAGAGTACTATAAAAGGTGTAGTCAGACGGGTGGTCATTTACATACAGTATGGAGTACACACTTTATGGTTTGAGGTACATCTAGAGAACTACAGGATTATTCTCGGAGATCATTTTGCCATTCTGTTCAACAGAAAAATTCAGATTTTTAAAGCTTTGCTTCAACTGTTTCAGATGTCTCGCAGCTGCAGGATCTAAATGCGTGCATCTGTAAGGTTGTAACTGTGCTACACAAATATTACTAGATTGCTACATGGGGAGTAAATATTCTTTAAGTTCAAATTATGTCTCAATTTTTCATGAAGAAATTTGTTTTAATGCTGACACATGGATGCTTCTTTCTCTGTCCACATACTACGACAACTATGCAAGTCTCTCTCCTGCCACATGCCCCCATTATTCAGATGCCTTTTGCCACTGCCCAAGTACTAATGATTCAGAATGGGATGTTTATGGTCCCTCCAAGGACCTTTCTTCTGTTTTCTCTTACTGTTTAAATTAGTACATTTTTGCTTTTACTTTCAGCGTTGTCTCTATACTCATCACGATTCTTTCTACAATTGCCCAACAACCCTGTTTGTGTGCTTACAGTGATAATTATTTAAAGTACTCCAGAACTACTTAGACTAATCTTTTGTTAGACACCGATACTTTAAGCTTATGACTCACATTAAACTGAGCTCTTCTCGCTGCAGGGGCCAGGCCCACTCAATTCACTATGCTTTCTGCTCCCCACCCTGCCCCCATTGCATTAACCTTAAACCTAACCTGACCTCTCCCCACACCTCTCATCCACCTATACCATAACCCCCCAATTAGTCTCCCAGTCATACCATACCTCCTACCTCCCCACCCATTCTAAATAGGGCCATATAGTGCTCCATCCCCTAAACTATCGCTATCCTGCTCATATTCATTCTGTTATCACACTGCACTTAACCACCATCATGTCCATCACTACTATTACTATGATCTCACCTCTCTCACTTACACTCTCTCTCTCCTGACAATAATCACAACTCTCCAGACACCCAACATACCTCCTACACCCACCTGTACAACCACCACACAAACCACACTTATCAAGTTACTTGGTCATCCACCCTAGCTTATTCACAGCTAATACTTCTGTACTATCCAAAGTAAAAATTCTAACTCTCCAAAGACACCCCCATTATCACACCACCAGCAGCAACTATACCATTTCTAGGAAAAAAATGATAAGTATAACCCACATAATTTGCCAAAGCATTAGATCCCAGTGCAGTGATATACAACCCAACCCAGGCCCCAACCGCCCTCAGCCCCAGCAAACCTAGCAAATCTCCCATATGCTATCAGCCATAAATCTCCAAAGCCTTAGAAACAAGATACATGAACTCCAGGCATGGATTTCACAAAACAACTAGGATATTATACCAGCTAGCAAAATCTGGTTGAAATCGTATGTAAACAAAATACTGAATTTCTCCCTCCAGGCTTCTCAAACCTAAGAGACAAATCGGCCCCACAAGAGTGGAGGGGAGTAGCAATACTCTTTCCTACTTTAATTCTCTACTCAAAACCAACACTCAACTTCTCCCCAGGTGAAGTACTAATCTCTAGATTAAAACGTAAAAATCATAAAAAATATTTGCATAATTGCCCTTTATATTCCTCCAGGAAACAACATACCAACATTAGAGAACATACTTGCCTGGAGTTCCCAAAACATAGATAATGAAACCATCATCCTAGGTGATGTAAACATCGATTGGCTAGACATTGCCCACAACAACCCCTCAAAAAACATAAAACTTTACAACTTCTCCCAACTAATTCAAGACATCACCAGACCCCACAAAAAATACAACTGGGGCCCAACAACAGACTAGTCTCCCACCCTAACAATACCACCACTGCAGGCATACTACCTAATGCTATTAGCAACTACCACCCAGCATATATCATACACAAATCTACCCTAACCCCAGGCCAACACCAATATAAATCAACCAAAAATTTGACTAAGTTCCAACCATCCATATTTAATGAAACCTTAGCTAAAGTAAATTGGGAACCCCTCAAATCGCTACCATTTATTGAGGCTGTTATTTCTTTAACTCAACATTCCTAGACATCCTAAATAGGCAAACAACCACCTGGCAAAAACAAATAAAGCATAACTATGTAAGCTGGTTCTCAAAATCCACCAAAGAAGTCATTGTCCATAAGGGATAAAATCTGAAAATCATGGCAGAAACACAAAGACCCCTCAACTCTACTACATTACAAGCAACTCCATAACCAGGAAAAAGGTCTAATAACTAGAGATAGAAAAACCCAATACCTCCACCTCTAAAGCCAACATAAAGATATAAACTCAAAAAATTCTGGTCCTCCATCAGCCTACTATTACACCCAGGCTCTCAAAGCAATCCATCCCCTGACCCACAAATCGCCCCCACTGTACTTGCTACCCTCTTCAATTCCTACTTCACTGACACCACAGCTAACCTAACCGCCACCTTTCGTACAGTTAACAGCACCACCACCAACAGAGCTGATGACCAAATCATCCCAGAAAACAAGTCTAGCCTTAACCCTAACCTAAAATTCTCCGGCATACCCACCAGCACAATAAAAAAACTTTTACTTAAGCTAAAACCCTGTACTCTAGCCCCTGACAATCTACCCCCACGCTTCCTGCAGTGAGCTGGAAACTCTATAGCTTATCCCATCAGCATACTCATTAACAGATCAATTAAAGAATTCCTTGTCCAAGACATCTGGAAAAAAGCATTCTCCCCTTACATAAAGGCCGCACCAACACAGACACCGCAAACTTCGGGCCATAGCAATTCTCCCACCCGTATCTGAAATATTGGAAAAATGCATCCATGTCAAACTCCTCAACCACCTGCTTGAAAGCCAGATTCTCTCACCCACTCAGCATGGTTTCAGACCAGGGTACAGCACCACTACCGCCCTCATATCCTTCCTTGATACAGTCTCAGCATGGTTTCAGACCAGGGCACAGCACCACTACCGCCCTCCTATCCTTCCTTGATACAGTTTCAGCATGGTGTCAGACCAGGACACAGCACCACTACTGCCCTCCTATCCTTCCTTGATACAGTCTCAGCATGGTGTCAGACCAGGACACAGCACCACTACTGCCCTCCTATCCTTCCTTGATACAGTCTCAGCATGGTGTCAGACCAGGACACAGCACCACTACAGCTCTCCTATCCTTCCTTGATACAGTCTCAGCATGGTGTCAGACCAGAACACAGCACCACTACCGCCCTCCTATCCTTCCTTGATACAGTCTCAGCATGGTGTCAGACCAGGACACAGCACCACTACTGCCCTCCTATCCTTCCTTGATACAGTCCCAGCATGGTTTCAGACCAGGACACAGCACCACTACCGACCTCCTATCCTTACTTGATACAGTCTCAGTATGGTGTCAGACCAGCACACAGCACCATTACCGCCCTCCTATCCTATCTTGATACAGTCTCAGCATTTTGTCAGACCAGGACAGAGCACCACTACCGCCCTCCTATCTTTCCTTGATACAGTCTCAGCATGGTGTCAGACCAGGACAAAGCACCACTACCGCCCTCCTATCCTTCCTTGATACAGTCTCAGCATGGTGTCAGACCAGGACACAGCACCACTACCGCCCTCCTATCCTTCCTTGATACAGTCTAAGCATGGTGTCAGACCAGGACACAGCACCACTACAGTCATCCTTTCCTTCCTTGATGCAGTCTCAGCATGGTGTCAGACCAGGACACAGCACCACTACAGTCATCCTTTCCTTCCTTGATACAGTCTCAGCATGGTGTCAGACCTGGACACAGCACCATTACCGCCCTCCTATCCTTCCTTGATACAGTCTCAGTGTGGTGTCAGACCAGAACACAGCACCACTACTTCCCTCCTATCCTTCCTTGATACAGTCTCAGCATGGTGTCAGACCAGGACACAGCACCACTACCGCTCTCCTATCCTTCCTTGATACAGTCTCAGCATGGGTTCAGACCAGGACACAGCACCACTACCGCCCTCCTATCCTTCCTTGATACAGTCCCAGCATGGTTTCAGACCAGGACACAGCACCACTACCGCCCTCCTCTCCTTCCTTGATACAGTCTCGGCATGGTGTCAGACCAGGGCACAGCACCACTACCGTCCTCCTATCCTTCCTTGATACAGTCTCAGCATGGTGTCAGACCAGGGCACAGCACCACTACCACCCTCCTATCCTTCCGTGATACAGTCCCAGCATGGTTTCAGACCAGGACACAGCACCACTACCACCCTCCTCTCCTTCCTGGATACAGTCTCAGCATGGTGTCAGACCAGGGCACAGCACCACTACCACCCTCCTATCCTTCCGTGATACAGTCCCAGCATGGTTTCAGACCAGGACACAGCACCACTACCGCCCTCCTCTCCTTCCTTGATACAGTCTCAGCATGGTTTTAGACCAGGGCACAGCACCACTACCGCCCTCCTATCCTTCCTTGATACAGTCTCAGCATGGTGTCAGACCAGGACACAGCACCACTACCGCCCTCCTATCCTTCCTTGATACAGTCTCAGCATGGTGTCAGACCAGGACACAGCACCACTACAGCTCTCCTATCCTTCCTTGATACAGTCTCAGCATGGTGTCAGACCAGGACACAGCACCACTACCGCCCTCCTATCCTTCCTTGATACAGTCTAAGCATGGTGTCAGACCAGGACACAGCACCACTACAGTCATCCTTTCCTTCCTTGATGCAGTCTCAGCATGGTGTCAGACCAGGGCACAGCACCACTACCACACTCCTATCCTTCCTTGATACAGTCTCAGCATGGTGTCAGACCAGGGCACAGCACCACTACAGCCCTCCACTCCTTCCTTGATACAGTCTCAGCATGGTGTCAGACCAGGAGACCAGGGCACAGCATCACTACCGCCATCCACTCCTTCCTTGATACACTCTCAGCATGGTGTCAGACCAGGACACAGCACCACTACCCCCCTCCTATCCTTCCTTGATACAGTCTCAGCATGGTGTCAGACCAGGGCACAGCACCAGTACCGCCCTCCTATCCTTCCTTGATACAGTCTCAGCATGGTGTCAGACCAGGGCGCAGCACCACTACCGCCCTCCTATCCTTCCTTGATTCAGTCTCAGCATGGTGTCAGACCAGGACACAGCACCACTACAGTCATCTTCTCCTTCCTTGATGCAGTCTCAGCATGGTGTCAGACCAGGACACAGCACCACTACCGCCCTCCTATCCTTCCTTGATACAGTCTCAGCATGGCTCTGTACCTGCTCTATAAACAACCCTTCCTGGCTCTGTACCTGCTCTATAACAACCCTTCCTGGCTATGTACCTGTCTAGAACAACCCTTCCTGGCTATGTACCTGCTCTATAACAACCCTTCCTGGCTATGTACCTGCTCTATAACAACCCTTCCTGGCTCTGTACCTGCTCTATAACAACCCTTCCTGGCTCTGTCCCTGCTCTATAACAACCCTTCCTGGCTCTGTCCCTGCTCTATAACAACCCTTCCTGGCTATGTGCCTGCTCTATAACAACCCTTCCTGGCTATGTGCCTGCTCTATATCAACTCTTCCTGGCTATGCACCTGCTCTGTAACATCCCTTCCTGGCTACGCACCTGCTCTATAACAACCCTTCCTGGCTACGTACCTGTCTATAACCACCCTTCCTGGCTGTGTCCCTGCTCTATAACAACGCTTCCTGGCTCTATACCTGCTCTATAACAACCCTTCCTGGTGATGTACATGCTCTATAACAACCCTTCCAGGCTGTGTCCCTAATCTACAACAACGCTTCCTGGCTCTGTACCTGCTCTATAACAACCCTTCCTGGCTATGTCCCTGCTCTATAACAACCCTTCCCGGTTCTGTACATGCTCTATAACAATGCTTTCCGGCTATGTACCTGCTTTATAACAACCCTTCCTGGCTCTGTACCTGTCTATAACAACGCTTCCTGGTTCTGTACCTGCTCTATAACAACGCTTCCTGGTTCTGTACCTGCTCTATAACAATGCTTCCTGGTTCTGTACCTGCTCTACAACAATGCTTCCTGGTTCTCTGATTGAATTCATCTGGAAACCAACTAAATTTCTGCTTTTATGTATATATTCTGTATATATTACTGTAATCAAATCAACTAAATTCCTGCTTTTATGTATATATTCTGTATATATAATTCTAAATCAAACCAACTAAATTCCTGCTTTTATGTATATATTCTGTATGTATAATTCTAAATCAAACCAACTAAATTTCTGCTTTGTCGAATTTTGTATATATTATATATTGATCACTGTGTACACTGTTCTACTTCTCTGTACAATTAATGTTTAATTTTTCTTTTCTACTACGTTGTTGGAGCTTTTCTCCCTGGGCCTCCACTGAAAATGGGCTCTTTTAGGCCCAGTGGACTTTCCTGGTAAACAAATGCAATAAATAAATAAATTCTCACTCTAAGGATGCATATTTTCCTTACATTCCACCTATCAAACTGAACACACAAAATCAAGCTGCCATCTCCAACTACCTTACTAGTCTCTGTCCACCGGCAAAGCTACTTCTTCTGTTACCACTACAAAGCTCTTGGTATTATCAGCAAACAAGTTAACCTTGCTCTTCTGTACCTCTGCGTTCTCTGTTGTTACAAAGGACTGTTCCCAGCATTGAACCCTGCTTCTTCCTATTACTTAACTTACCTGCTTTTTCATGAACTATTACCTCTACCTCTAGTCAGTTTCCTATCCATGCAACCATTTTTTGGCCACAAACTCACATCTTTTAAATTTTTTCACCCTACAAGATGCAGTATCACAGGTCTTTGGAAGTTCTAATTCATTGCATACACCTTAGTAATGACCTAGTCAAGTAACAGAGCTAGTTTAAATTGCAAACTATAAAGGCATGCATTTGGCCTTATGCAAATGAATTAGGAGCCAGGAACCCTACGAGCCTGCTACAAAAACATTTTTATAAACTTCTCTGGGATAAGAGCAAGATAAACTGGTATATAATTAGTGTCTCCGTATTTAAATACAAATAAATTATTAAAACATTAATTAATGAACTTACAAAATCTTATCTTCTAAATTGTGATATAACCATCATATATTTACTACCCCATGTCTCCAACCAGTCCCTTAATTTCCTGTTGGGCACAAACAAGAAAATCAAACCAGTTCATAATGCACCAGGTGTAACAAGCATTGCACTGGTTACACCTGACCTGCATGAGTGTGTAAAACCAGAATTTTCCCTTTTATACAATACAGGTTTTGCAACTGTGTGTGAACTAAGAAGTAAAAAATACACGGTTCTTGCATTCGATCTAAATAAATGTTCTGTGTGCAAATTGAACATGGAACAATGACAGGATACCAGCCATCTACTTACTGCGTGTGGGATCATCACACACATTCGGCCCAGGTATGGTGTCTGCTCCTTCCAAAGATTCAGGTACAAGTTTGTCATGTTTTCCAATCAGTAGCAGCAGCTGATCCAATGGGATATTGTATCCTGTACAAGGAAAACAGAAGAAATGTATTTAAAATAACCCCTCCCAAGAACTGGTATAATATTTATCAAATCAGACAGGGCAGATAATGATTCACATATATTTTAAACCGAGACACAGGCCATAAAACATGCTTAAAATCAAACTACAGTCTCCTGAAACAGAAATTCGCTTAAAAAAGATTCACATTAACTGTGGCCCATAAAACCTGCACATTGTCCATGCCAAGGCACATGTACTGCTCAAAGATCTTGGATAAATAATGGCCATTTTGTGTTATCTGCACATTCATTGTATGAAATCATTATGTTGCTTGTCAGTGCCCACATTTAGAACCTTTAATAAATGTAAATGTTTTATGCATTATTTTAAATCTAAATTTAAAAATTGTATAACTGTAGCTTGAAAGATCATACTTAAAGACAGAACAGGTTTTGGTGCCCTCGTATTTGAGATCAGAAGATTAAGACAACATCCTCATTCAACTGCCTTATGACAGGAAGTATCTGAAAGGGCTTGGAATGAACACACACTACTTTTTTTTACCTGGTATACACTGCAGAAAAGATATTAACCACGGTCACTTTTTATGCATATGCAAATTCTTACATAATTTTATCAGTGAAAACATTACAGAAAACTGGGAGACAGAAAATACATTGCAATATATACATGAATAGCACTAAAAAACATAGATCAACAGACTACTGCCTGACATAAAACAACTTCAGATGGTGCTCTTGAAAACTGTCACCAAAATGTTCAATTCAATTTGTTCAGCTTGTCAGATAATGTTAATCAAACTTCTCCAAACATATAAACTATCTTGAATGGAGCTGCTTGAAGTCACGTGAGATGCTGTATGGCTAAACAAAGTGCTACTGCAAATGTGTGTATTTGCATTACAAACTCAGAAAAATATGTACATTTACAGAAAAATTAGAATATTAAATCCATTAGGCTATGCAACTACCATTTAAAAAAATAACTACTATATTTCAATTTTCTTGTTAAATTTTTCAAACTGATATGTGTCCACTGCTCCTGGAGGGTAAACTACCTTCCTTGATAAGCTCAGTTAGTCAGCAGGAGGATGGGCTTACTGCATCTGGACAGTAAAGCTTGACCTTTTAAAAACAAACTACTGCATCTGAAACATTTACAGGCTATCTAGCAACACAAGGACAGATGAACAGTTTTAGAAATACGTTTCTTTGGGAAATAAACAGATCAGTCATTTATAACTGCAGTTATTCTGCTCAGCAGGATCCGAATAATAAGAACATTAGGAAAAAAAATACAAAGATATTCTTACAGAGTGTCAGCTTTACAGTTTTGCAGAAATATGTACACAGTTAATATGTTTATTTCTTTGGGTCGGAGGAAATTGTGCGTGTGCTTGTGTGTAAGTGCATGCATTTATTTTAAGCCAAGGCTCAGTTGAGACAATACTACAGAAAATTATATAAAAGGGCACAAAAGTGATACAGACTAAGAACCACCAGCTTGTAAATGACCGACAAAGAATGTTAGTTAAGGAGAATAAAATATAATCTTTACTACAGATCATTTTGATTTACTGCTTTAGAAAATAAAAAGGCTTGTTGTTAAGAAAAATAGAAAAGGTAATGAACTATTCTTATAACAGTAAAGCATAATTAATTATGTTATACGAAACAGACCCGATTCCCAGAGAACATGAAACGTTTGAAAGGAAGAAGAATGGCAAGGAGGGTTTCTTTGTCGGAACAGGCCGACAGCAAAAGAAAGGGGTCTTATTATTAACTAGAGACAGTACAGGAATTAAGATTGAGAAATGAACGAAAGAGAGGCAGGGTAGATTCACAGTAGTGTGAGGTTACTGGCACTATATAAAAATTACATTGGCTGCACTACACAATCCAATCCATCAAACGTAGTGATATGGGATATAAAGAATATTATGGGAGAAGCTACAGCCTTTCATCAAGGATGCATCACACTTGCAAGAGACTGGAACACAATAGGAAATGAGGAAGATGCCTCTGGAAGGTGAAGATAACATGGAATACTGGCTGAAGGTATAAGACAGAAAGACATGTAGTAAACATTTTGCTCTGAAATATGGTTCTTGGATAAGATCAGATAGATTGAAAGAATACGCCAGCATGGTCCAAACGAAGAAAACACATACAGTGATAGTGTAAGATTATGCACCTATATTAATGATGATCAGAACACAGATTTAATGAGTGGGTAGATCAAACATTAACTGAAATTTCATTTCATGTGAACCAGAGTAAACACCTTGCAAAAAACTGTGACTATTGTATACTGAAGATAAGAAATATGGTCACAATAAATGCAAATGAGGTACAGAACAGCCATAGCAGTATCTTAAAGGCTTAAAGATGGTAAGGGATTTACAGAAGTAAAAATGAAAGTGTGGCAAGAGACCTTGGAACATGGGTAGATAGTTCCCCTGCCTTTGACAATCAAGTTGCAGCAGTGGTTAAAAAATCTTTTACTTGGCATAGCTGATTACAAAAAGATACAAGAAAGCTGTTATCCCTTTAAGTTCTGCAGACCTATTATGAAATACAGTGTCTTGGTTTGGGATTTATCTTATTAGGCATATCAAACTACTCTAAAGACCCCAAAGGTTCCTACCTAAACATGTCACAGAACAAGAGGTGCCAGGAAAGGCTGGTAGTGCTGTCCCTTTACTTCAATATATGTGCCTTGCTTTTTGAGCCATTCAGGAAATAGTAGTCAAATACCTCTTATATCCAGCAATTCAAACAGCTCCACTAACAAAAACCAGGGATCTAAATCTGCTTCAGTTAGGGGCTGGCATAATGGCTAAGGTGTGTACCTCACAGACACAAAGTTCAGGTTTTATTTTCACCATTGAAGGGAAATTGTCTAGGCTTATAATGGCCTACAAGGACATCTAGCCTAGTACTTACATATAAATTTGCGAACACAGTGGAGACAAATGTCACTTAACACTTCACTTAAGAGTGGAAGTTGGTGTCAGTGAAGGTTAGGCAATGCAACACACTTCTCTTCCTTTTAAAAGGAGTTAACAGCATGGGTATCCACAAAATCATTCCCTGATATGACAGTCATGTTGCTACTTGAAAAAAAAAAAAAATGCACAAATGCCCACAGGGCAATGAAGAGCAATCGAAATAAGCTAGAATGTCTATGCAACATGAATGAAAATTAGAGTAATGACCTAAAACAACTATGTTTTGATGATAACCCTACCACAAGCAAATTGTTGGCTCAGTGTCTGAGGCAATTAAAAGGTTAAAAGGCTGCTGACTAAAAATCAGAAATTATGAGAAGGGCTGGGTAAAAGTGGACCCAGTAAAATTATGAATGCAATGGTGAATTACTAAAGTACACTAGACAAGATGTAGATGTTGAGAGAAACACACAGGAAATAGTAACATTTTCAGGCTGTACAACTTCCTCAGTTAATACACCTCATTCAATGTCTGTTAACATTGAAAATCAGGAAACTGAAAATAAAGAACCAATGAAAAAACAGAATAAAGGGACACCCTGTGGGTAGTGATGGAACTCCAATGGATGTGCAGAATTAGGATCAGGAGCTAATAAAACTATGGGTAGAATTTTTTAACAATATTTTCTGAGTGGGGATGTACCTTTAGCTTAGAAAGAAGCAGTAGTGATACTTATACCAAACGAGGGAAACGATTTCCTAGATCCAGGCTCATACAGCCTTACTGCAGTTCTGAATCATGATTATAAAGTGTTTATGACAATTCTGACAAAGAATGGCAGAAATGTTGCCAAAATAATAGACCCAGGTCAGCATGGATTTATTGGAGGTAGGCAAACATCTGACAATATCAACAGAACCCTTATTATTCAAAACAATACAATGTAGAATAAGTATATACAGATAACAATAGGTCTGGATGCTGAAAAAAGAGTTTGCAGAGTAAGTTGGGAATTTCTTTAGAAATCCCTGGAGGCATTTGGGATTCTAAAAATATGGACAACGTTAATATTCAATATACACAGAACAGCTAAACTTATGATGAAGTGTGATGGTGTTTAGTCTTATAAAAGACAAGGTTGTCCACCTTCACCATAAGTCTTTGCTTTATATTTAAAGCCATTAGCCACACACACAAGAAACATAATTAGATATAAATGGAGAAACACTATGGACAAAATATTCCTTTTGTGGGTGGTATATTATTATTTATTACCAATCCAGAACAGGACATAAAATTATATGTGATAAAATGAAATGTATAAAAGGTAATGAATCAAAAACAAAGACTACAGTAATGAACTATGTACAGAGGTTCCCCTTTTTGTCATGTCAAAACAGAATGGGATACTTGCAGATTTGGCTGAAATGAGATATTGAGCAAGCAGCTAAGGTATCGTTGGAAGAAACTAGTCAAAAGATTATAAATAAGACAAGACTACGGAAACTTATTTATGGACACTGAAAGATGCAAGTGATTAAGATGTCTTTGGTCCCTATCTTTTTTTTTTTTTTTAATACAGATCAGGCATATACATATCTACTGAGAGACCATATATGAAAGAATTTAATTCCCTTTTTATATTCATTCCCTTCTATTCTCCTTGGGTTTGTTCACACATCTGTTACCACCTTTGAATGGCTCTCTCCTCCTGGATTTCCCCTTGCAAAGCTGGGCATTCTGTACTTTGATCTTCATCTGTGCTCCTCCCGAGCCTATAATTAGAGCACCTCTGTACCTAATCACTCACCTTGTCCTATTTTTTGCAGTTCTTTTTTTGGCCCTGTCCTGCTTTCACCTATCCCCGATTGTCCTCAAGAACAAAGGTAGGGACCAGAAGCAAATAAAAGAGATAAGACAAACTTTTTTATTTTCTAAAGCAATAAATCAAATTTATACAGTTGCCGTTTCTGGTTTTCCTTTGCATTTTTTTATATTACTTTTATGACGTTTTCATATATTCCACTTCATTCTGTTCTAATACACTGCAGTCAAATCCAAGACTGGTGTTTACATAAATGAAAAATGGAGGAAACAGAAAAAATTGGGTACCACAATGCTTCTACCCACTGTTTCAAAGAGAAAGCTTAATTTTTATGAATATATAAACATGCTATAAAAAAGTGGTAAATTATAAGAAAGACCATTCTAAAAAGGTATTACACTATAAGAAAGACCATGTAATTGCAATCTGCCTATTTGTGCCCCCCACCCCCCCCACCTTACCGTGCACTTTTCTCTTACAACCCTGGTCAAAAAGGTTCAACCTGTAAAACAGTTTGGAAGGGTCATGCTAGAGGATGCTACTAAAGTGTGCAAGTGCATAAAATTACTGCTGGAACACAGTGCATTAGAACACCTTTTACCCTTAAATAGTGCCCCGTCTTCATAAAATCTTCAGACCTTTTCGATTTCATTTACTACTTTTGTCCCCTCACTTCCATGACTTCAGTACTTTCGGCATGCAGCTAAGACCCATGGATTGCATACCAGGTTCATATCCACTCATTTTTCTCTTATACTGCCTATTGTTTTTCTCTGAGCTATCTCCATTTAATTAGTCTGTCCACTTCCTGATGCCTTCTCTCCACCTGGCCTCCTCCTCTGGTCTAAATTTTCCTGCCTCTATTAAATTTCACGCTTCTGCCCCCTCCTTTGACCAGTGGTCCAGCACAAGCATTCTGAATCCCCCGAGACTTCAGCTGCTCTCCTCTTTGGCTGCATGTTCTTTTCTGCTTCTTCATTCTCTGTCCCTGCATCTGGCTGCATTTGCTGTGGACACGCCTACCCAGTTGGGTTTTTGCTTTGACAAGCTTGTTGTTCTTCTTATTGTATCATTTCTGTATATTTTTCTCATATTTACATTGTTTGCCTCATTTTACTTCAATTTCTATAGCCTGCTATGCCCAGAGTCTTGTCCACATCACTCTGTGTACTTCTCTTTTAGTACTTTTTACAACAGCTACTTCAAATGTTCTCCAGGACCCTTGTAATCCCTCCTCTAGCAAGACCCTTCCACGATACTTGTAATTCAACCTCCAGCATGACCCTTCTACGACACTTGTAATTCAACCTCCAGCATGACCCTTCCATGACCCTTGTAATTCAACCTCATCTCTGTCCCTTTACAAGTTTGCATGCTAGGCCATTTCTAGTGGGATATTTGAATTTGAATTCCTTTGCATCTGTTGCTCCTGCTTCTATTTTGGACAATTTCTACAACAAAAGCTTGTGCTTCCCCTCTCTGTGAAACCTGCATCTGTTTCCCTTCCATACTACAGTTGAGAAGGCACAGTAGTTGATGCAGGAATTCCCTGAGCAATCAATGGCTCAAACAAGTCAAATATCCCTTTGCTTAGTTCATGCAGTGAATCAGACTAATCCCCCACCAGTTTTACAAATATACCATTAATAAGTATCAATTTAGGTGTTCTGGCATGTTTTGATTTCTTCATTAAGTTTATAGCTGTGTGGGCAAATTCATGTGCGCGTCTCATGTGTCCTACTCTTGCACTCCAATTCTACCTTCTCTGTAGGTTCTTTCTATTACAGAATCTTGTAATTTGGGTAAGTGAAATCATCAAGAAAAAAAGGAGGTCATTGTCCCACTGTACTCATCCCTCATTAGACCCATTATAGAATACAACGCCCCATTTGGTATGTACCTCTCAAGACATCTGCAACAATTGGAAAGGCTGCAGAAATACCTCACTAAAAGAATCACAGGCTTAAAGCAGATGTCCTATGCTGACTGTCTTAAAAAACTCCAGCTATACTCTCGCATATCATCTACTCCGAGGCAATCTCTGCTTAACATATAAGGCCATGTCAAACCCAGAGCCGATGGACATGCTACACTTAAACAAATCCCAATCCCTCAGAGCCACAAGCTCCAGGGATCTAAATCTTGTCATCACAATAAAAACATGCTGGAGGGATAGGTTCCTGACCCAGAGACTCCCCAGACTCTGGAATTGCTGAGTGCCTCTTTGGCCTTCTTCAAAAGGAACCTTTATGATTGGATGGGAGAAAGAAAATGCACCCCGGGGATCACGTCAGTCACCCTGCTAGACAAGGGTCCAGGGAAGAAATAGCCAGAGAATTGTTATAGCTAGGCTTGTAGCCTAGTACCAATCTATGAACCAATGAACCTATGTTTTTGGCAATTCCAGCCGCAAACCTTTCTATTTTTTTTTTATCCAGAGTGTGCTCTAATACCTCAATTATCCTCATCTTATTTCTCCTAGTGTCTGAACCTATTTTCTAGGTCATTGAGCTTTCCTGTTTGCCTTTGTAGCTTTTTGCTATTCCTAGCAGCCTTCTACTGTGTTCCTACATCTATGATCACACTGCTGTTCTCTTCAAAATCCTGGATTATTTACTTTTGCTTACTCACACTGTCTTTGTTGATGGCTTATGGTTTCTCTCATTATGCCTACATCATCAGGAACGGACATCAGATTTTGGAACAGTTTACAAAGTTGTTCTTTCAGTGAAGCTACTTTAAACTCTGCCAGAAGATGCTCTTTTTTTTTTTTAAACGTGGAACTGTTTGATAAATTACTTTTTTCATTGACCGTTTGTCTATCTTGGGCTCTATGCCATCACCTACATGTTTAAGGAACAATTTGCAGAAGGCCTTTGTTCTTCAGATGTGGCTACCTGGAAACTACTCTTCAGACTGGACAGTCTTCCTAGACAAAAAGTCAGGAATTCACTGAGGCAACTGCCCCATAACAGCCACCATGGTAGCTGCCTCTTTCTGGTTCACCTTCTGCTTATTTCACTCTCATGACACAAAGACTGGTAATGATAACCCTGCAAATGCAACTTCATTACGATCAGTGTGTACCCCAGGCACATCAGTCATGATGTCACAATACACATATGCACAAACACAATTATAAATGTAACATGTAAACACATACCTATACAGTCCAAGTTTAGAAATGCACTGAAGAAAAGTTATATAACCCAGGTTTACTTGATAAATAAAAATGAAAAAAATGCAACTCTAAATACAGCTGTTAATAATACAAGCACAAGAAATAACATTACAGTGTGCTGCTTTAATTGACAACATGCAAACTTGAGGTGTGCGACATTTCTACAAAATATGAATCTTTCTGCTATTTTTTTAAATGCAGCAGGTGGCTGTGCTACTTTAGGATATGCCATTATCAGTACAAGAAGGATACAGTTTGTTAGTAATCCACAGCGCTTTGAGTTGTGATTCTAAATTAGAGTGAGGCACTGTATCAGCATGCTTAGGTAATATATCTGGAGGTAAAAGACAACTGTCAAAGAACAATGTTCTTATACACTACAAAACTTCACCAGTATTTGACCTTGTAGCCACACTCCAGTTCCATGCAGAAGGTAGTTACCATACTGTCTGTAAAGAATATCTGCATACCTCCCAACTTTGTAGTGTAAGAAGTCTGGACAAGGCCATACAAATGGGGGGACAAAGACCCAGAAATAGTGATACTTTGCTTTAACAAACTTAGAAAGCTGATAGAGTAATAGGTTTTGCATTAGCACAAATTAAGTCTGAAACTCAAGTGCCTTATAGGAGATCCTATCGACCCAGAGGTCATTTTAAGCCTAGACATTTCATCCAAATGTAATACCATGAAAATGCTAGTCAATACCCAAGATTGCATTTAGTGATGACTGCCCATGTCCAGGAGGGTTGTGGGCTCTATCCCCGGTAAGACTTTATGGTGCCCCATCCACTCGTCCAGATTCCTCTTGAACAGTGTCATACCGGTGCTCTTTTTCACATGAATTGGTAAGCCTGGTCCAAAGCCATGGCAGTCACTGGGAGATAAATCTGTCTTGTCATTATTTTCTGATGTCAGTCCTCAATGATTTACTGATGATTTGCCAGAAAACCAAATTTTGAGGAAAAGACCAAAAATATGAGGCAAAAATCTGGCCAGCTGAGAGGTATGATGAATAGCTGACACACTTTAGTACTGCTGTCTATTCACGTTACAATAAACATTTCCATGTACTGGAAGTCCTCTACCAGTAGAGGGCGCTTATTCTGTACAGAAGTGTCTCTGAAGTGGCTGTTCTAAACACACTTTAAAGAATCATTGTAAAATCATTCAGGAGAGTCATGAGAGTGATCCAGCAGTTCTCTAGAGAATCTGGAAAAGAATCTGGGAACCATCAAAGGTGCAACAGCAGAAGTGAGAATCCTCTTGCAAGAACTAAAACAAATCTGTAGCTTACTGTAAAATTAACGAGGGAAATATTAAATGGATACTGGAAAAAGAATTAGAATACAAGAAAACATCTGAGGAAGACAAACTGACGAAATTATTCATCTGTTGGTAAAAATTATATTCTCCTAGCATATGAACTGTACATATGGGCCCACAGGAATATGTATATATTACTTCAGTCTGCAGATTACCGCAGTGGTGGTGCTGCGGTAGTGTTGTCGCCTCACAGTAAGACGTTGTCCTGTTCGATTCTCAGCTAGAGCGTCTTCTGTGTGGAGACATGCGTGAATGGACGTACCTTCGTTGAAGGTTGTGCATCAGGGCCGGCAACTCGGCATTTAAAACTCTACTGCCAATCATTAGTGGACCGAAGTTCCGCTGTGGTGACCCCTAACTGGGAAAAGCCAAAAGACACAACTTCAGTCTGCAGATTATATGAATGAAAGACCTTTTGTAAAGTTTTACAATAGGACATCATCTGCTAGCAAGAAACCAGAGAACTGACAAACAGCTAATGAACCATGATATAGAAGAACCGGGACCTTGATGTGTGCAGAATACAGCCCTTGACAGGTGCAGAACAGAGCCCTTGGCAGTTAAAGAACAGGGCCCTTGATTTACACTACTGATGCTGGACATACATGGAACATGTGCAGAACAGAACTCTTGATGTACACCACGGAACATGTGCAGAACAGGGCCCTTGATGTACACCACCGATACTGGGAATACATGGAACATGTGCAGAAAAGGAGCCTTGATGTACACCACTGATAGTGGACATACATGGAACATGTGCAGAGCAGGGCACTTGATGTACACCACTGACATTGGACATAAATGTAAAATGAGGACAGCACACAGACTAAATAAAACATCCTCACCAGCCTAAAGGTCTGGAATGTGGTGCAGGGCAGTTGATTCTGAGTTATGTAAACATTCCTGTTTTGTAAGCCATGTGCATGTTTAATTCTGTACCACATGTAGCTCTGCAACCATCCTACTTATCTAATAAAACAATAAAGTTGTGTGCTCATAGTTCTGTAAGCACCTGTGTGCTTATCCAATGATGCCATGTGTATCATGTTCTGTATCATAACCACCTGTGTGCTTATCCAGTGATGCCGTGTGCTTGCAGTTCTGTATCAACCACCTGTGCGATTATCCAGTAACATCATGTGCTCATAGTTCTGTATCATAACCGCCTGTGTGCTTATCCAGTGATGCCATGTGCTTGTAGTTCTGTATCATAATCGCCTGTGTGCTTATCCAGTGATGCCGTGTGCTTGTAGTTCTGTATCATAACCACCTGTGTGATTATCCAGTAACATCATGTGCTCACAGTTCTGTATTATAACCTTCGTGTGTCTTTTTTTAGCTCCGGCTCCAATGTCCTTACCAAATGACATGACATTCTAATAATACTGTACCGTCACGTTCCTGTGTGGCTTTGGGAAGATTTATTTATTTCACATAAGTAACTGAGTACATATACCAGTTTGAGGATTCTTTTCAGGTACGGTTCAGATCACCAAGTCAGTAAGCAAAACAAAGCAATAGATAGAGGACTTAACCACAACAAAGTTTGCCTGTAAAAAGACCATAAATTATCCTACTTTAAAATGAGTAAAGAACATACAATTTTTTATAGACGACAATCACACCATGTGCTGATAGCTTTGCACTCACTAGCTCTGTGACCACCCTCATTACCTAATGAATCCATGGTCTCAGAATTTTGTGCTGTCACCTCCCTAACTAGCCCTGGAGGGATGTTCTTCACTGACAGCATATGCTCATAGTTCTGTAGCATCACCTCTCTGTGTAAATTTGCTAAGAGTTCCCTTGTCTACAACACCATGTGCTCATAAGGTTGCCACCCGTCCTGTTGTCAGCGGGACATTCATGGGTTGAGCTGCCTCATACCGTTGCCAGCTGTGCAAAGTAGTGGGACTTGAAAGTCCCACTTTACAATCGCACTGAATTGCCGTGGAAAAGGCGCAATTACTTCTGGCTTTTCCACGGCAATTCAGTTACGTCACCAACCCGGACCTGCAGGCAAAGCTGCTGCCTGTTAGGTCCGGGTGCTTTAATTAGTGCAGCAATTGTCTGCAATTCTTGAAAGGGGTGGGGATTGGGGCAGGAAGATGCCTGCAAAGATCGTGGCTGTAGGAGAACTTTGTTTTAAGCACATCTACAGCCGCTAACAAACTACCGAGATTTGTTTTTTTTTCTTTCTAACGAGCCATCCAGCCAGCCATCCATTCATGCAGCCAGCCAGTCATCCATTCATCCAGCCAGCCAGCCATCCATTCATTCATGCAGCCAGCCATCCATCCGGTCATTCATCCATCCAGCTGCTACTCCCACCAACCAGCTAGCCACTCCAGCAGCCAGCCAGCTAGTCAGCTAGCCACTCCAGCAGCCAGCCAACCAGCCACTCCAGCAGGCAGCTAGCCACTCCAGCAGCCATCGTCGTACCCATAACAGCATCTCCTTCACCACTCCTGTGGTGACATTATGGTAGAGGGTATGGCCAGTGTCATATTGGCCATACCCCCATGTCCCACTTAAAAGGTAGGAACCCTATGTGCTCATTGTTCTGTGACATCACTTTATTGTGTAGCCTGGGTAGGATTTCTCCTTACTTACCTAATGACATCATATGCTTACAGTTCTGTACCATCAACTCTATGTATAAATCTGATGCAAGTTTCCCTACATAGTGAAATCATGTGATCCTGCTTTTGTGACATCTCTTCTTTGTGTAGCTCTGGTAGGATTCCTCCTTACCTAGTGATACCATGTGTTCATAGTTCTGTGACATCACTTCCTTGTACAGTTCTTTTTCCTGGTCACTCAGGATCTTCCACTCTTCCCTTGAAAAATCAACAGCCACATCTTCGAAGGTTTCTGGTATCTAAAAGAATAAGGGAGTTATTTAACGTTTGATAGCTTTATACACAAGAAACTGAAAATTTACAGGAAAATGTTAAAATATGATAGCATGTCTAAATTACATTAATGCATTTGCTTCTATACCCAACAATAAACAGACATAATAATCCTAAAATGTTTCTTAGGTTTGCAGGCCGAACACTGGTCTATAAGGAAACACATGGCTGCATTCATAAAACATGGGTGTAACACACTGCAGTGCAATGATACCCATGTGGCAGCTCCACAGTTGCAGAGGTAGGTAGATGACAACACTGGGCTATTCGTGGAGCAGGAAACGTGGCACAAGGTAGTATGTGCTGAACTGAAACTTTCCAAGAAAATGTTAAAATGTGACAACAGGTGTTGGCCAAATTTTATTAATGCTACTTTCTGGCAGTATAAAGTGTATTTTCTTCTACGCTGTAACAATAAATAAGCATTAAAAAAAGAAAAGAAATGTTAGAAAGTCTCTTAGGTTTGCAAACTGAATTCTACAACTAGAATGAAAACACATGGCTACATTCAGAAAATGTGGGTGTAGCACATTGCAATAAAATGACATCAGAGTGGCACTACTTTGTACATGAAAAAATGGGCAGAAAGTGACATTGGACTATGCAGGAAGAATGGAATTTGGCAAAGGATAGTTTGAGCTGTCTGATGAAATGCTACATGTAATTTATGCATATTCCATGCAAGCCCTGTGAACTGCCAGCAATAAAACTAGGTGAAAAAATGGAAGACAGTACTGGCAGTAGAGCAAGGTTTTTGCCCCCGTACAGGCCTTTCACAGTGGACCTTGAAAAAAATATTGAATCCTGTACTTCAATGTAACTGTGCACCTGTGAATGGGGAATACAAAATGTCAAACAATGATTCAAGCCTTACTCTACAAGGGGATCAATCAAGTGTCACAATTTTGGCAGAATGTCTAAATTGTTGCCTCATATTTTTGGACTGTTCCTCATAATTTGTGGTTCTCCGGCAAATCTCTGGGGACAATCTGAAGACTGAAATCACTAAATAATGACAGACATTTCAGTTTCAGACGTCATCATCTTCTTCCGGCTATTCCCGTTAGGGGTCACCAAGATGGATCATTTGTTTTTTATTTCTTCCTGTCCTCTGCATCTTGCTCTGTCACACCAACCATCTGCATGTCCTCTGTCACCACACCCATAAACCTTATCTTAGGCCTTCCTCTTTTCCTCTTACCTGGCAGCTCCATCCTTAGCATCCTTTTCCCAATATACCCAGCATCCCTCCTCAGCATATGTCCAAACCAATGCAATCTCGCCTCTCTGGCTTTGTCTCCAAACTGTCCAACCTGAGCGGACCCTCTAATATAAAATTCCTAATCCTGTCAATCCTCATCACACCAAATGCAAATCTTAACATCTTTAACTCTGCCACCTCCAGCTCTGACTCCTGCCTTTTTGTCAATGCCAAACCACATAACATAGCTGGTCTCACTACCCTCTTGTAGACCTTCCCTTTCACTCTTATTGGTACTCGGTCTGTCACAAATCACTCCTGACACTCTTCTCTACCCATTCCACCCTGCCTGTACTCTCATCTTCACCTCTCTTCCACACTCACCATTACTCTGAACTGTTGATCCCAAGTATTTAAACTCATCCACCTTCATCCCAAGTACTTACTCAACCACATTCATCAACTCTACTCCCTGTATCCTCAGCATTCCTCTATCCTCCCTCTCACTAACACACACATATTTTGTCTTAGTCCTGCTGACCTTCATTCCTCTCCTCTGTACAGCATATTTCCACCTCTCCAGGGTCTCCTCAACCTGTTCCCTACTCTCATTATAGATCACAATGTCATCCATAAATATAGTCCACGGGAACTCCTGTCTGATCTCATCTGTCAAACTGTCCATCACCACTACAAATAAGAAGGGACTCAGAGCTGATCCTTGATGTAATCCCACCTCCACCTTAAACACATCTGTCACTCCTACTGCAGATCTCACCACTGTCACTCCACCCTTGTACACATCCTGTACAAACACCTACATACTTCTCCACCACTCCCGACTTCTTCATATGATTTCTGTAAGTCCACAAAGCAACTCCTTTGGACCTTCTCTATACTTCTCCATCAACTCTCTCAGAGCAAACATCACATCTGTAGGGCTCTTCCCCAGCGTGAAACCATACTGCTGATCACTAATCATCACCTCCCTTCTTAACCTAGCTTCCACTACTCTTTCCCATAACTTCATGCTGTGGCTGATCGATTTTATCCCTCTGTAGTTACTACAGCTCTGCATATCACGTTTATTCTTAAAAAAAATAATCAGTACCAAAACACTCTCGCTTTCCAAGATTTCATTAAACAATCTGGTTAGAAACTCCACTGCCATTTCTCATTAACACCTCCATGCTTCCACAGGTATGTCATCTGGACCAACAGCCTTTCCATTCTTCATCCTCTTCATAGCTATCCTTACTTCCTCATTGCTAATCCATTGCACTTCTTGATTCACTATCCCCACATCATACAACATACTCCTCTCTTCATTAATCATCCCCGCAAAGTACTCTTTCCATCTGCTCAACACACTCTCCTTTCTTGCGAGTACGTTTCCCTCATTATCCTTTATCACCCTTACCTGCCGCATATCTTTCCCAGCTCGGTCCCTCTGTCTAGGCAATTGGTGCAGGTCCTTTTCTCCCTCTTTAGTGTCCAACCATTCATACAACTCTCCATATGCCTTATCCTTAGCCTTCACCACTTCTCTGTTTCACCATATGCCTCATCTCCTTGTACACCTGTGTACTTTCTTCATCTCTCTGACAATCTCATTTCTTCACCAACCTCTTCCTGTGTATACTCTCCTGTACTTCCTCGTTCCATCACCAGGTCTCCTTGTCCTCCTTCCTCTGTCCAGATGTCACACCAAGCACCTTTCCAGCTCTGCTGTAGTTACCCAGCTATTTGATAACTCTTGACTGCCACCCAGTGCTTGTCTTAACTCTTCCTTGAACATCACCTTACAGTTATTTTTCCAACTGCCACCATTTGATCCTTGGCACTGCACCTCACACTCTTCTCCTCTTCTTGATTACCATCATCCTACAGACCAACATCCTATGCTGCCTAAACTACACTTTCCCTTGCCACCACTTTACAGTCTCCAATCTCCTTCAGACTGGCCCTCCTGCATGGGATATAATCCACCTGTGTGAATCTTCCTCCATTCTTGTACATCACCCTGTGCTCCTTCCTCTTTTTAAAATACGTATTCACCACAGCCATGTCCATCCTTTTCACAAAATCCACTACCATCCTTCTCTTTCAGCCAACAGTACCCCAATTTCTGCCAGCACTCTGCTGGCTAACAGTACTGGTGGTGGTCATCGTTAACCCGGGCCTCGACCGATCCGGTATGGAAATCTGTATTGTTGTCCACCTGTGTTATTTGGCAGAGGTTTTACACCGGATGCCCTTCCTGATGTAACCCTCCTCATTTATCCGGGCTTGGGACTGGCCCGAAGAAATGCACTGGCTTGTGCATCCCCAGTGGCTGGGTTAGTTTCAGACTTCATATCCTTCAGAAAATGCATGAAAACACAAATACTGCTATCCTAGCAAATCTCTAAGTTTATAAGAGCAATATTAAAAATCTGTCCTTGTTTTGGGACCTTTGTCCATCGTTATGTGAGACTTTGTCCATATTTCTTGTGCTATGAAGTGGATCACTGATCTTTCTGTCACCATGTCAGTGCTACGCATTTTCCTGAAGAACAATAAATTACTTAAATACAGTAAAAAGAATAGAAAGTCTGTATCAAGAAGCTGGCAAACTGGATGTGTAAATCACAATGTTTATACACTCTGTGAAAATAAAATATAAGCAGCACTACGATCTGTCTAAACAAGAATATAAACTTTTATTTTCTTGTGGGGAAGACAATGTAACCAGATAATGCAGAGAACAGAGAAGCTCCAGTTACCAACATGGTCTGCACACAATCCACTGTAAATTATGAAGCACAGTATACATGCCATGATAAATAAGGCAGACACTGTACTGTGGAAAACGCTAGGCATATACAGTATATAATACACATCATTTTTAAGTTAAGTGGAACAGAAACAAAAAAAAAAAAAAAAACACAGACAGTAAGAGATTGTGCTTTGCTACTGAAAAAGTTCAAGATGATATTTAACAAATAAGGACATCTGACACTTATTTTTTTACATAGCATGCTATCTACAGTGCTGGAACAACATGGCTTATGAAATGGGATAAGAAAAGCAAACGGGGCAGGTTGAACTCATATTTGTAATGGTGACAATTCTGACTTTTACTTCTTCGTTTTTCTAGTTCTGTACCCAATGCAGGTCAGCATTTTATATTCCGTAGATTTTCAGCAGTTTATATTATTATGTTTATTCCAACATTTAATACATAGTTACAGGTTCATAGGTGTTTAATAGGCCAATGACCAGAAGGGCCTATTTAACCCTAGCCATGCATCCAAATCTCTGACAAGTTCTGATACCCTTGATAAGTGTAAGCAGGAGCTTGGGAGGTGAACCATTTACAGGTTACCTGTTTGCATTAGAGACATAGGTGCCACACTAGGGATGAATTTCCGGTTTCTCATCCAATTGTCCATGTTGAACTTGACTTGGATTAGGGAGAACTATGCTTCACATGGATGGGGAGCCTGTTCCAGAGACGGGGTAGTCTGGGATATAGGCCTATCTCTCCTGCAGGTCCTATTTATATCACAGACAATGTTTTAAGTCTTCAGAACAGATAATTCTAGTGATGTTTGTTATGTGGAACATTCTGTGGAGCATTATATACATATATGCATTAATTCTAGCCAGTTTTTGATATGACTGCTTCGCTAACACTTGCCCACTAATACATGCTTGCTCATAGATACTAGCACTCACATGCACATAATGCATTAGATCATGCATTAGTTCATTCCAGTTTTCAAAAACAAGATACTGAAGATGATTATCAGAGTTCTAGTTTCTTGTTATGTACTGCTCCGTGAAAAATCAACATAAATCAGTCATATGTCAGGTATCTGTGAAGGGTTGGCTGCATAATACAAAACTGTTTGTTTAAAAGTTTGCAGTTGTGTATGCTACTTCTTGGTGTGTGTGTGTGTGTGTGTGTGTGTGTGTGTGTGTGTGTGTGTGTGTGTGTGTGTGTGTGTGTGTGTACTTCAAAACATCTAAAACCCATAACATCGAATTTCATAACATCTAAAATGTGCATCATAACATCGAACACTACAAATCACATGAAAATAACATCTCCTCCGCATATAACGACACCAAACTACCAAACACACTTTTTAGTATGTTTCTGCAAGGGAGCAAGCCACCCTGCACCCCCACACCCCCCGTAAATTAAATATACTAACTCCGAGATTGCACTACAGTGGGAAAAAGTTAATTTCCTAACCCCACTGTATCAAGCCCCCCTGCAGAAACGTAGTAAAAAGTGTGTTTGGTAGTTTGGTGTCGTTACATGTTGAGGGGGTGTTATTTTCATGTGATTTGTCGTGTTCGATGATATGATGCACATTTTAAGAGGTTTTGAAATTCGATGTTATGGGTTTTAGATGTTCTGGTCTCAATGTTATGAAATTAGATGTTATGGGTTTTAGATGTTTTGACCCGTGTGTATATATACATGGGTTACTAACTTACATCAAAAAGGCTTTTTCTGAAATTATGGAAAAGCAGATACTACAGCTAATCAAAAAAAAAAAAAAATATATATATATATATATATATATATATATATATATATATATATATATATATATATATCAGCTGATTGGACTGAACCCGCTTTTCCTGAGCAACACTGCGGTACAGGGTGGAGTGGGGAATTTGCCCCTTTCCTCACATTAGTGTGATCTTGGATTTGGTATATATACTTAGCAAGGGGTACTAGGGCATAGCTCCCCCATACATGTAAAAAAGATGCCTTTTTGTTTTTGTCAATCTTTTGAAGATTGATATTTTGTGTTTGATGTTTTGTGGCTCAGTGTAATGACATTTTGCTGAAGAAAGTCCAAAAACAAAAACTTTACAAATTAAATAAATTTTACTTCTTGTCTAAATGTTGTTACTCTGTGAACAGCCGCAATCACACATTGATATATCCAAGGGTTGTGGCTGGCTAGTTGGAGGATTATAGGCCTGGTGGTGGGATCACCACTGTCTGGCTAAGGCCAGAGGTGTTGGGTTGTTATTGGTCTTGTACTGGGCCTTCTAAAGTTCTATGTAGTTTAATGGTTTATCACATTGCCTTGGTAGTGTACACTGGTACCTTGTGGTGGGTTTGATACAGATTTACTTATTAACATGTGTGTGTGTGTTTGTTTGTTGTTAGTGTGTTACACCACTCAGTTCTAAAAATTGTTGGTTACTAGTTAAGAAGTATCTACTTATCGATTCATGCCCACAATGCGGGGGTAACATTAAATGCTACGAACTGGCATATAAAATCAGTGTTCTAGGGAAGTGCTTATATAAATTAAGAGGTGGGTGTAGTTCTTGTGCAAAAGAGCATAAAGTAAATAGAAAGTACAGACAATGTCTGGGTCAAACTGTGGAAGGCTGACTAATGTTCATTGATTAGTACTAGGCTAACTGCCCTTGAGAGCCATTTTCAGCTAGACTCAAACCCTGCACCTTGTGTTTGTAAGGCAAACACCTTAACCATTAGGCCACCCTCCCTATGTCTACCTCAAATACTGCAGTGGCAATCGTTGTGAGCCAGAACATGTGGTGGATTCTTATGGATAGTATGAAGACAACTTCAGAGGAATGGGTCATGGCCAGAGTTCAGAACTCAGGGGGCAAAATAATCTTAGGTCAATATTATCCTGCCTTTGCAGCACAGTACACGACTGCTTTAGAAGGTTTTAATGCTCAACACTTGCCAGCCCTTCTAGGAGGTGATTTTAATGGAGTAGAATATTCAGTCTTGGACAGATCTAATCCCAGAAGTGAAAGCCACCCTAAGGCTCAGTCAGTGCTGTATACCACTATGGGAAGGATGCGTCTTATATGTTTGGAGCCTAATCTAACCTTCTGACACAGGCTATGTGACCTCTATAGGGAACATCTGCAGCCACCTGGATGATCTTTTAGTGTCAAGAGACACAGTTCATAGGTAGGTACTAGGCTATTGGCCCTGGGGCCTATACAAGCCCAGCCAAAAAGGTACCCTGGCTTTTGCCACCCAAGAAAATTATTTTCCTGTGCCACTGTCAAGCAGAGTCACAGAGGTGATCCCCCAGGTGAATTTCCTATTTACCATCCAATCATCAAGATTTTGCTAATGAGGAGCTTTGTTTGATATAGATAGTTTATTCCAGAGTATGGGAAGTCTCTGGGACAGGAACCTATCCCTCCGGCATGTTCTGTTTATTGTGGTGACAAGGTTTAATTCCCTAGAGCATGTAGCTCGGAGGGATTGGGATTTCTTTAAGTGAAGCATGTCCAACAGCTCTAGGTTTGACATAGCTTTGTATGTTAGGCAGAGATCACCTCTGAGTAGGCAATATGTGACGGAGTAAAGATGGAGTTTTTTGAGACGGTCTGCGTAGGGCATCTGTTTGAGGCTGGTAATCCTCTTTATGAGGTAAAGATGTTATGGAGGAGGAAGTCCTACCATGTCTGATCTCAGACCACGAAGGAGTCTAGATCTAGAGTTGGGTCCACTGGTACAGCCTGTTGAGTTGATCCACCAGTGGTGGTAGATAGTGAATGGCAAGTGTGGATTTTGTGTATATCACAAGAAGTGTAAGAGTCATAAAAGATATATACCTCAGTTAGGGACAGGTTTATGGACAGTCTAGACAGGCACATACAGAATGTGGAAGAAGTTTGTCATGCATACAAAAGGGTGAGGGTTACTAGGCTTAAGAATAGAAAACTGCTGCTGCTCCAGTGGCAAAGAGGGAAAAAGCCCTGACTACAGCTTTGGATCACATCCAGTTTTCTAACTACATACTTTAGCCATGATGTTGAATATGGACAAGTTCCATAATTTCTGGAAATCCTCCTGAAACTCATTTTGTGTGTCATTATGTTTGGTACTAGATTGTAAGAGCAGTGTGTTACTTGCTTACATAACTAGCTTGAGACATGGCAAGTCAAGAGTGGAGGTTGTTTACAAGGATTAACAATAGAAGATTACATGAAACAGACCTTTGTGGAACTCCCGTGTCTAGAAAGGTGACAGAGAATCCAGAATTGCTGTAGTCCTCTTGAAATGATCTATTTTGTCAATAGCTTTGAAACCATTAGTGATTTTATCAAAATTCAGTTTTGCCAACTTATTAAGAAAGATGTTATGACTGTTGTGAAGGCCGTAGTTTCCGCTGTTCAAATACAGATATTTTCTTTCATTACAAATACTAAATGCTGCAGCTACTTAAGTCTTACCTGAAGAGAATCATCTGTCCCTGCAGTGATAACGAATTGGATCCTGACCCTCCATTACTCATTCCACTTTCGTCCTTTTTCTGTCCATGTTTGTAGTCTACGTAAACATGGCACTTCCTGAAACATGAATTCAAACTCAAAATCCCGATGCTATCCTTATATTTGAACCCTGGCTAAAAGTTTAGGCTTCTATTTCATCCTCACCTTCCAATCACCGATCATGTCAACTTCTACAAGTGACCAAGTCCATCTGAGAATGAGGTGTAATTTCTTCTTAAAAAGAGAGTTTCTTATAACAAACCATTCATTAAATTCATACTCCCAATACTACATTACTGTTAAAACTAACACCTGGTTACCGTATTAATATTTTTATATCTAAAGTTTATATCAATCCTCCTGCCACTGTGTACAACAGCTAAGCTCATGGCCACACAGGAATATAAAACCTATCATTTTGGGAGATTGTAATCTTAACTAAGGAACAGAGATTTTTATTATGAGAGACTGTAGCACAATGTCTTGTATTGCAGGCATGAATTCCTACAATCTTAAAAGCTGCCCATTGCATAAACAGTAAGATATCAATTAAAAATAAAAGTGTTACTGTAGGGGAGGTCAGCTTCTTGCATCCTTCACATGTCCCAAACATACATACAACTTCACTGATGACATAATTATATGAAGTGGTGACCAAGTCCCCAAAACAGCACATAGTGGTCTTGAGTAACAAGATAAGGTAAGTGATTTCAAAGATTTCACATTTGTAGGACACACGTTAAAGTAAGGAAAAGGAAGCCTCTGATCTCCAAAGTTTCAAAAACGACAAGACCTAACCTTCTTGCTGGATTTTAGACTGGAATGTTATCTCTGCAGCTGAAGAGATGAAACTGATGCCAGAGCAAGATAAGAAATTGGGGATGTTAAGCACCCATGTATGGGGTGAGCAGAGTGAAAGAGAAGAAGCAGGCAGAAAGCAGAAAAATAGGGCAAGATCCATGAGATGGAGGGGAACTGATATGGCGCAGAGACAGCAAGAGTTCTCACTAGAGACCAGAAGAGAGGATGGGGGGACATGACATGGTTACAAAAGATCATGTGAAGCAAATGTGAAGGGTTATCATTAATAGAAGGGACAGAGGGAGAAGTAGGGACAAGGGGGTAAGAATACAGGAGTAACTACTAACTGGAGCTTTGAAAACAATTCTTCAGACAGAGGGTGGTAGACCAATGGAAAGGACTACCAAAATAGGTGATGAAGAGAGGCCTTCAGGATGGCATGTGACAAGTGAAAAAAAAAAGTAATGGAGGTAAAAGGTACAATGCAATAAAAGGGCAGACTAGACGGGCGTGTTGCCACCAGCGATTAAGCAGGCATAATGTACAAGTTGCTTGCAGTTGTGAGCATAGAAATACCACATTCTATTATATTTTTCTAATGCTCTTCAACAAATATATGCCAAAAAAGGACATTATGTTCAACAATAGGTCTAACAGATGAATAAAGACTAACTGATTTCTTTGGACCTACAGAAAATATCTTTGGAAATTAGTTAAGTCAGACAAAATATTTCAGAATTACTATGGAAAAACATGATGGTCAAAACAAGACTGCTTAGAGCCCTTATGTCAGTGGTTCATTGGGTTGTGTGTGTGTATCACTTATATGGTAGAAAAAAGGGCTACTTTGTTTACCAAAATAAAATGAACTACATTTTTCATATTTAGGTTGACACTATTGTCCTTGTTCCAGTTATTAACGCAGTCTTAACTCGTGTCAGAGTAATTGTGAGGAATTAACAACACCACGTAATTTACAGTTGTTTGCAGATTTAAAGAACCATCAGCCAGTGGTATTGGGATGAAGGTCTGAGAAATAAATGACAAACTGGACAGGGTCTACACTGAGCCCCACAGTACACAAAATGGACAGGGCCTACACATAGCCCTATAGCACACTACTGGTAACCTTTTTGCAATTAGAAGCAACACCAGCAACTCTAACCACATGGGTTTGGTCAAGTAGCCAGTTAGCAATCTACTGCACAACAGATGGATCAGCATTCAGATTTACATGGTTGTTGATAATACCTGCATGGAAACAGTGCCAAAAGTCAGGCCATATGTGATGCATGTGTACTGTAGAATCACTAAACAATGCTTCAGTAACTCTCTCAAAAAATTAATAAGGCTAGGAAGGCAGAACTTGTATTTGACCAAAGCCAAACTGACGATGGCGTAGGGTAAGAGATTTCCGATGTCCAGACTGATGAGGTCTGATATAATCTGTCCCACATTTTTATATATTAGGGAAGCGACATTAATAGGCCTATAGATACCATAGTCTTTGGCTTGGAAAACCTTGCAGAATAATTTTACAATTGTTGCTTTCCTGCCTTCAGGAATGCAACCAGTGCAGACACTTAGGTTAGAGAGGTTAAGGGGGGGGGGGGTCAGTCATGCAACTTGGCATGTTATTATGGCATATGGATTAAATATCCTTGAGGGCTTGTTCTACAGAAATTATATGGGTGGATGGGATTATGAAAGAGTTATAATTGTGGGTAAAATGTGGCAGGTGGGCTATAGCTTTTTCCTTTAGATCAGAACAAACTCGTACTATTGGAGAATAGCTCCAAACAATGCTGGGTGCTATTTCCTACCTTCCTGACACAGTTAAGGGAAGATTTGCAATTATTTTTCATTTCAGCGGCTTTTAAAGTTCATACTCAGCACTGAACTTCATAACGGTGTCTTTAAACTCTTTGTTAGATTGCTTAAGTTGGCTCTTAATGAGGAAACAGCAGGACCTTTTATAAGCATGACTTTACTTTTTATATAGGAGGTAAAAACAGGACTTTTATAAGCATTAATTTCTCTCTCTTTTTATATAGTATTCCACAACAAGAATTTATGTTTAGCCTTCCCATTATATATTGTGCCTTTCTAATACCACTAATTATGAAGTAGTACATGACAGCATACAGGCAGGAGCTTTAGGAACAGAGGTCTGTCAGATGATTACAGTAGAACGTACTTCCTTTATAAATTAAATTATTGATGAAGGTTAGATTTTAAACATCGCTAAACACAGTGGTATCTGGTGAGGGAAGTAACACCAATGTTAAAGGAAAAGTCTGTAGTTTAGAATACAATTTAACAAGAGATGATTATACACACAGAGGTGGTGTGCATGAAAAGGCCATCTTTGGGAAGGGTAGAGCAAAGATATTTAAAACCCCAATAGGATGGTTTATTATTTGACAAAAGGAACAAGAATTAGTAAAATCAAGGAATTGCTGGACATGACAACTGTAGGTCTAAGTCAGCCAGTTAACTGATGGATCATTGAAGTTCCCCAATATAAAGCTGTTGGGACAAAGGAGGGCTTTGGCCAAGGCACGAAGATAGTCATCACGGCGTTAACTGATGGATCGTTGAAGTTCCCCAATATAAAGCTGTTGGGACAAAGGAGGGCTTTGGCCAAGGCACGAAGATAGTCATCATGGCTTTAACTGATGGATATAAAGCTGTTGGGACAAAGGAGGCCTGAACACTTAGCACAGCTGTTTAAGCATAAGCAAAAGCAACCATCATTTGCACTGATGCAAACTTCTTGACTACTGGGAATAACTCCAGATGAATGGCCATGAGCCAAGACTTGCACTTTCACACCCAGACAGGAATTCTGATAAGGAGTAACTCCAAAACAGTGACCACACTAATTAAGAAGTTTGCTTGCAGAGGCCTTGCTGTGTATAACTGAGTCTGACTGTATCCAGCTGGTACTTTTTTCATGATTTGCACCAGATCAGATTGATTCTCACCACTGAGATGAAGCTCCGTGTCTTTAAAGTCAGCTTCCTTTGTGAAAGCCTATGGTACAAGATTCCATCAAGCTCATGTTTGTTACCCAACTGCATTACGCAGCCTTCACCTTTCATCTTGCGGGTAGAAAGCCCATAACATAGCTGTAAGTAGCCAATACGAGTAGTGCCTGGTTGGGACATATTGCTGCCCCAGGTGCCAGACACTCTCCAACATTCATCCACCGGCATTGTGCAATGGGTGTGCCCCTGTAACACTACAGCAGGCTGGGGCCTCGCCTCCTGGACTAATATGTCATTACCACTTTTTGTCTGCCCCTTCATCAAGTGAAGCCCTCCTATGAATATAGACTGAAGATGATTAAGACACGCAAACCTCCCTACCATGCCAAATTTGGCAATCCTTGGTCTCAAGAAAGCTTCTGAAACCAACTGGTGTAACAACTTACTGTTGAGTTTACAACAAATGGCATTGGACGTCAGTGTTTGAGTTGTGTCAGAAACAAGTATATACCCAAGTGGACAATTAGTGGAGGTCTCTGTAAGATAGCCATCCACTAACTTTCAAAGTCTTAACCACAAAAAAAAATTTAAATATGGCTGGTTTGGTTTTACTCAGTTATAAACTGGCTATGGCGGTTATGGACATATAGCACACTTACTTACTCCAGTCATGTCTATGTTTCATGTGTAACTGGTAAGGAGGCTGGAGGGATAACTTTAAACATTCAAAAATATATAATCTACTTATGTTGCAGCAATCCCAAGAAACTAAGTTTTAAAAAAACATTTATCCCTTTTGGCATCCCAATTCCCTTTATTATGCTACAGCACTCAATGTCCATCTGTAACTACAGTACAAGAAGCAAAACACTGGGGGCAATAATGCCCAAACTATTACTTTCAGCATGACGGGAAAATGATGTCACTACACAGAGCCCTCTGCCACCCTCCCCTCCCCTACAGTACTATGTCCAGGTCTGGGGAGCAAATGTCAGAAATGACCTCACACTCTTTTTACCTAACATAGCATTACTGTTAAAAGACAGAGGGATCATTTGGTTTAACCAAGCAGAACACGACTCCAAAAATAGTATTCGACAGCACCAGCTAATACAACCCTCTGTAGTCACAGCCTTTAGTAACAATGTAAGGAGGGAATGTCCATTTTCTCTGTAGTTTGTGTTATTTATTGACATCTGATTGCCAAGAAAATCTAATTGGGTAGGTGCTCATTTTCAGCACAGGCCAAGGGAGATAAAATGTTCAGCAACATTTTAAGAACAATGCTTCTACAATCCTGAAAAATAATAGTAAAAAATATCTACAGGTTAAATAATTGGCAACATTGGTTAAAAATAGATACAACTTATATGACAACAATTTAATACTTGTATAAATTAAGGGTACGTTAGTATAACATTTATTTATTTTACATTTGTTTACCGGGATAGTCCCACTGGATACATGTCCATTTTCAGAAGAAGCCCGGGGAGAAAAGCTCCACATAGACAAACTTACATAGATTACATAGAAGTTAGCAAACAATTATAAAAACAAAGTGATTATATACACAATGGGTTAGTAGTGTTCCCTAGCAGGGACTCACAATTCTCATGGACAGACACAGTTAAAAGAAACAGACATCAGATTGGAAGCAGAGCTTGGTGACGTAGTTACAAGTTATGATAATTACAGAATATGCTTTCAGTTTATAACTTAACCAGGGTTGGCACATGGACATAGCCAATTCACTTTGAGATACTGTTTAAGGTTTTTTTTGAAGAGACTTTTGGAGGATTGTAGGATTATATAGTTTGGCAACGAATTCCAGGTTTTGCCAAAGAAGTTGGCAAACAGGGATTCACCAGCAGAGTTACTAGCTTTGTGGGTTTGGACCAGTAGTTTAACCGGCTGACCGTAGGGATCTCAGGTTGCTATATGGCTTAATAATATTTTTAAGTGAGGGGGTATCCTCAGGGTGGTACAAAATTTTATGGGTTATTAAGAGCTGATTGAACTGAATTAAGCTGGGCAGTTCTAGCCACTCTAGTTGTTTAAGGTTCTGGCAGTGGTGGGTTCTATAGGTGGAGCCAGTGGTGAATCTGGCAATATGATTGCAGCTATGGGACAGCTTACCTAGTTCAGATTTTTTGAGGTTTGAGAGTACAGGCGGACCATATAAAAGAGTGGAGAGTAGGTGTGATCGGGCGATTGCAGTCCTAGCCATTGAGGTTAAAAAATGTCTTGTTTCTATACAGTGATCCAAGCTTCTTATTGATGGTCTGTACGGTTTTGTTGACTTGTAGGTCAAATTTGAGATTATTGTCTATGATAACCCCTAGCAGTTTGTTGTGATTATCTGGGGAAATAGTGGTACCATTGTTCGATGTGACAGAGAATGAAAGTGTGGTGGATCTACTAGTGGGGGAGAAGAGTAGATGTTTAGTTTTACTGGGGTTCAGAAGTAGGCGTTGATTGGTGAGCCAGTTCTCGATAGTGTTAAATGTATTTTGGGTTAAGGTTTGCATTTTGGACGGGGAGGTGGCTGAGCAGATGAGAGTGGAATCATCTGCATATTGAATACAGGTAGTTTTAAGGATAGCAGTGTGAAGGTTGTTGATGGGGTGGCCACAGTGGTGCAGTGGTTAGCATTGTCACCTCACAGCAAGAGGTTCTCCGGTTCGATCCTTGGCTAGAGTGCCTTCTGTGCGGAGTCTGCATGTCCTCCCTGTGGTCGTGTGGGTTTCCTCCAGGTGCTCCGGTTTCCTCCCACATCCCAAAGACATGCTGCAGGTGGATTGGACACTCTAAATTGGCCCTAGGTGTGAGTGCGTGTGTGTGTGTGCCTTCTGTGGAAGGTTGGGCGCCGGGCTGGCAACTCGACACTGTAAAACACCACTGCCAATCATGAGCAGACAGGTGATCCGCTGTGGCGACCCCTAACCGGGAAAAGCCAAAAGAAGAAGAAGAAGTGTGAAGGTTGTTGATAAAAATAGAGAAGAGTAGTGGGCCTAGTATGGAGCCTTGAGGGACACCAAGTGTGAGAGGAAGCTGGCTGGAGAGTTTGCCCTGCCATAATACCGCCTGTTGTCTACCAGTTGGGTAGGACTGGAACCACTGGAGTGCGGGCTTGTTGAGGGAAATAGATTTTAGTGAAAGAATGAGAATTTCATGGTTGACCATGTTAAAGGCTTTTGCTGGGTCAAGAAAGAGGGCAGAGGTTAGCCTGTTGTCATTCCCGTTTTGGTTTATGGCAGTAGTAAAGGAAAGGAGGGCTGAGGTGGTGCTGTGGTATGGCCTGAAACCATGCTGGGAGTTGGATAGTAAGTTATTCTGTGAAAGGTATTGCATTGGTTGCTTGTGTACACATTTCTCCATTATTTTGGCTAGTGGGGGAAGAATGGCAATGGGTCTATAGTTGGATATGTCTGAGGAGCTACCACCTTTATGGAGTGGGATGACGTGAAATATTTTCCACAGGGAGGGGATAGTGCTTTCGAATAAGGTTCTGTTGATGAGGATAGATATGGGATATGCAATGGCATCTGCAGCTATTTGTAGGTACTCTGCAGGGAGGAGGTCAGCAGCGAGGGTGGTAGGTTTTAGTTTTTTTAGAAGTGTTTTGATAAAACTAGTGGATATTGGTTAAATTTGGGGTGATTATTGGGTAGATTAGGCATGTGGCTTAAGTTAGAGGGGGTTAGTTGATTTGCTAGGAATTGGATTGTTTCAGTGAAAAAGTTATTAAAGGCACTAGCTATGGTCTCTGGGGAACTATGGGTGTAGTTAGCCAGAGTTGGGGTGGTGGAATGACCTGGATGAAGTAGTTGATTTAAGCCTGCCCAGAACTTTTGAGGGTTGTTATGGTGTTTTTGTAGGAGATTTTGGTAGAAGCTTTTTTTATCCAGTAAAATAGATTTTTTTTGTATCATTCTGAGTTGACGATATTTTAGATGGTCAAGTGGGGCTTTGGTTGTTCTCCAGCTGGCCCAGGCTCTGTTTCTAGTTTTGATTTTAGATTTGGTATCTTTTGTGCGCCATGGTGCTGTGATTAATCTAGTTTTTATTGTACGTGCTGGAGCATGGGAGTCAAGGATAATTAGGAATTTAGTGTTAAAATGATCTATGGCCTCCTCTAGTGTTAGATTTTTTAGTTTTGACCAGTCAACTGCTTTTAATTTGTTTTGGAATATAACAGCATCAAAGTTTTTCCTGTTTCTAACTTATATTTGGGCTGATGAGGGTTTCCTGCCTTATGTTTTATGATATAGGTTAGACAATGGTCACTGAGGTCATCAGGGAGAGTACCAGCTGTGTACAGTTGGGGTTGGTTATTAACTAGGATCCAGTCTAGGATACTTTCCCTGTTGGTTGGTTTGTTTATCCTAGTGGGAGAGGTTATGGTCTGTTTAAACCCAGATAAGTTTATATAGGTGGGGAGGGTCAAAGGAGCAGGGGTGCCAGTCGGTGTTAAAGTCACCAAGAACTATGGTTTCTTAGAGGTAGATAACCAGTAAAGGATATCTTCTAGGGTATTTAGGTTGTTGCCTGGTGGAATGCATGCACAGACCATGTTCAAGTGCTTGTTTTGGTTACTCTGTAGCTTGGTTATGAGGAGTTCCACATTATTAATTTGGGGAGGTTGAATGGTGTCTCTATTAATGGTTAGAGTATTTTTGTAAAGGACTGCTATCCCACCTCCTTTCCTTGTAGCATGGTATAACCAGTGAATATTATATCCTGGAGGTAGTATCTCACTGTCAGTAGTACTAGGTTAGTACGGTCTAACCGGTGAATATTATATCCTGGAGGTAGTATCTCATTGTCAGTAGTACTGGGTTTTAGCCAGGTTTCCGTAAGACACATAATGTCTGGGGAGTGGGTTGCTAGGAGGGCATGTAGGTTGGGAATCTTATTGTTAATACTTCTAATATTTAGGTGAAATGCTAGGAGGGAACTAGTGGGAGTACTCATGGGTAGCTTGACTGTGGGGGTTGTGGTAGGGGAGTGGAGGTTATTGGGTGTGTTACAAGGTTATAGTGACAGGATATTCTGAGCTTTAGGAGTTTGTTTATAAGCTTTATATAGTCTTTGTCTTTAGGATTATGTTTTGTGGCTGTACAGGGATGGTATTTTATAGAGGGTCGTATATTCGATGTGCTGGGGAAGGTAAAGTGTTTGGTGTTGTGTGTGAAGTCATGGGTGTCTGTTTGACCATTTGGGTAGTGAATACTATGGTTAAGTGTTTGTTCATAGGCAGTGAGATGGTAAAATAGACACAGTATAGGCATTTGGGTAATTAGTGTTTTTTTGCTTGTTTGCATTTTGTTAATACAAACAGGAATTGTGACATGAAGTGAGAGAAGAAAACAGGATTATAGCACATTTAGATATAGAATCAAGGGAAAGAAATTAATTGAAGTGAGAGAAGGAGGGGAAGTAAGGAGGTGTCAGGTATGAACAGGTACTTGTACAGGTAAGAACAGGTAATTGTTTATATTTAAGGATATAGTCTATCTTGGGGTTGAGCAAAAACGGAGACAGATTTTGGCAACGAAGTCTTTCAGAATGATTTTAAAGGACTGGAGGGAGGGTTCTGACCTGATGGGTACAAGCAAGGAGCTCCAGGACTTAGCAGCATGGTACAAGTACAGACCATGCCCAGCAGAGCTGATAGGATTGTGGACACAGAGAGGAGTTTTTGGTGAATGGATTGTAATGACCAAATGTGAACATACATTAGTAGAATGCTATTTAGTGCTGGACAACCAGATGGATGCTGAATAATTTCATCAGTGCTAAGAAGATGTGTATGTGTTAATTGACGGGGCAGTTCTAAACAATTTAGGATTTTTTATGCCATATAGTTGTTAGTTCTGAAAGTGATACATACCTCTCAACATCTTAGCACAAAAAATCTGGACAAAGGCCCCAAAATAGGTACAGATTTTAAATATTGCTCTTATAAACTTAGAACTGATAGAATGATAAGATTTGTTTAGCATGCACTTTTATGAAGGCTATGAAGTCTGAAACACAAATGTACATCATTATTTAGTGACTTCAATCCTCAGATCATCCCAGTGATTTGCCAGAAAATCATAAACTTTATGAGGAATAGATCAAAAATATGAGGCAAAAATCTGTACAGTTGAGAGGTATGAAGTGATATTTGCTGCAACTTTATCACTTTATTGTAGCACCGTTCAAGTTTTGCTTTTTGAGATGCCTGGAGGTTAGCACAGAGGGGATCACCATAAAATAATGTGGGGAAGAGGTAAGAGTGGCCAGTGTAACTTTTAGCTGAGTTTGTGAGAGTTTTTGGCTCTACCCGTGAGTGTTTTTATGCAATTTTTTTATCTGTATGTCGAATTTAAGATTAACATCCGCTATCATCCCTATTAATTTGCTATGAAAAATGACTTCAATGGTTGTATTATTCACAGAGAGGATTTTAAATTTTGTTGTTTTCATGAGAGGGATTTGGGGAAGAAAAAGGTAGTAGTTTTTTTTTTTGGGGGGGGGGTGGCAGGGTGCGAGTTACAAAGCCATGACTCAAGTGGCTGTTAAAGCTTACAGTATAATTTTTTGGAGATGGGCCAGGTTGTCTAATGGACACATGAGTGTGGAACCAGCAGAGTACTGCATTAGGGAGGCCTGCTGTGTAGATGTGTGGAGGGTGTTGGTGAGAATGTTAGAGAGGAGGGAACCAAAGATAGAGACTTGTTGTACAGTGGTTGTGACAGATCAGTATGGAGACAGGGTGGAGTGCCATTTTACTTACACCTATTGGGGAAGTAATTTTTGAACTCGACACTGTAAAACTCCACTGCCAATCATGAGCAGACAGGTGATTTGCTGTGGCGACCCCTAACCGGGAAAAGCCGAAAGAAGTAGTAGTAGTGTGGGCCGAGACAGAGCCAGCGAGGACATTTGAAGTAGAAGTTTGCAGTGACAAACTGTGTCAAAAGCTTTAAACAAGTCTAGAAATAAGGAAGAGATCAGTTTGCCATTATCTACAGCTTTGATAGTATCTACATAGGTTAGAAGTGGAGTTAGTACTATGGGAGTGATAGAAGCCATGTTGTGTGGGGGATAGGAGTTCTACTCCTGCAGGGGACTGTATTCAAAAACAATTGCTAAACTTTTGTCATCTGTTTTGGAGAGGGGGAATAAGATTACTATAGGTCTAAAGTTAGTGATATCCGAATTTCCTCCTTTGTGTAGACGGATAATGTGTGACTTTTCCAGTGAGAGGAAATGTTACATGGGATTCCTGGAATGATCTAATTATAAGGATTGCAACAAGGATAGGCAATACCTTCCTGACACCAAATTTCTTCGAATGAAATAGTGAAGCAGAAATTATTTTACCTTCCATGAAAAAATAATGCAGTAATCTGGCACATGGACTCCACCAAGCAGCTTTACAGACTGTTGAAAGGCAACAGTTTAAAGTTCACAAAGTAAAGGAGATACTTTGCTTTGGAGCCGTTGTAGAGGAGTACCTTTAACGTGATATCAGAGCTGCCACCCTCTACACATTATACCAGGGAGGTAACTCTACCCCCCCCCCCCCCCCATCTTTCGAACCCTGTTCTGTAAATATAACCTACTCACATCATGTACTGCAAATGGAAAAGTACAAGAGTGTCTCACAAACTGAATCAAAGGACTTGTACCAAAGACTACAGCATTTCTCCCTATCCTTTGAAACTTATCACTCTGTCGTTGGCCCATGCCTGACGCAACATTAAATAATCCCTTACCGCTTGAAAGCCTTTACAGTACCATGTGATGGCCAGAATAAAGAAGCTACTTGGCTTCTATGAAAATTATACAACAATACTGTGAAATGTGATAACTTTACATTTCAAGCAATCCCACCTGTATGGAATTAATTCCTCCTCACAGTTAAACTCACCCCTTCAAACTATAATTTAAACATGGGTGTCAGATGAGCGCTTTTGTTCCCTTTATTAGTTGCAATGGAATGAAAGGACTCCTCTGACACCCATGTTTAAGTTATTCTTTCCTCAAGTGGGGAATCATTGTGTGTTTTTTGCTGTTATATTGTTTGTTTATTTGGATCAAACATTTCAAACAGGAACTGGATTACTACACAGGCACCTGAAACTTCCAACAGGAGATCTGGGTTGTCAAACTCTAGATGTCCAAAAGGCCTTAAGCTTGTTCAGCAAATCTATTCACCTATGAAGCTTCTGATCCTTGCACATTTAAACATGATTAAAGAACTGTTTTCATTTATTTTCCCCATTGTCATTCTGAAATAACATTGCTAACACTGAACTGTTTTCTTAGAAAACACACACAACTTTAAAACCTTGCTAACAAGAAAGGGATCCCAGCATTCCATGCTATAAGAGCAGCAAAGATGTTGATGGCAGCCTAGGACAGAATGGAGTCACAAAAGGAGGTGGTATGTCTGGTCCTTTCTACCATACCTCTCAACCTCGTTAACACAAGAAATCTGGACACAGCCTAAAATAATGGGGGGACAAAGGCCCAAAAACAGAGACAAGACAGATTTTAAATATTGCTATAAACTTAGAAAGCTGCTAGAATAACAGGATGTGTTAGTATACTTTTTTGAAAAAATAAAAGTCTGAAACTGAAATATACGTCATTATTTAGTGACTTCAATCCTATGTGATTTGCCAGAAAACCACAGATTATACTAGGAACAGACCAAACATCAGAGGCAAAAATCTGGAAATTCTGTGAAAACCCATACAGTTGAGAGGTATGCTTCCTACACTATGAAAGCAGGTGCCTCAGAAAACGATTTCCTGCTACTTCTAGGTGTCACTCCTGAGGTAGGATTCCCTCATATGCTCTCCATGAGGGAGGTGATGAACAGGCTTTGGGACCACTTCTTCCTTTACCCCAGACCCTCTAAAGCCCAAGTTGCTGTTAGAGCTTGGGCCTCCAGCAATACAGACAGACATACAAGCTACCCCTTCAACACTGGGCTGATTTATTCCAAGGCACAGCTATGTTACTGTTAAGGAGAAAGGGAAGTTCTTCCTGAATGGGACAAGTGTAATTAAATCTACATATTTTGTCCAGTATTTCTACTGTACGTGTGGGTGTGTAAACATATGATACTCACAAAATAAAGTTTAATGTATTCCATTTTAACTTAAATGGCCTACCAGAATGGCTTCTTACACAATAGAAACAGTATGTATGGACACAGCAGAGGATCTTGTGTCTGTCTGGACAAGGATTTCAGCATAATGATACAGACAGCTTAAAACAGTAGCTGATAAAACAGTCACTGTTAAAAAATACAAGCAGGAGTCACACTCTTAGCAAACAGAACTCTCAAAAAGTTATTTAGTACAAAGTAAATTACATATCCTTTAATGTTAAGCATTCCTGGCATTTAGCTTTACTTTAAACAACTTTAGCCAAAAAAAATACTACGCTGAATTTTTTTCTGATAACTAGAACCCACATCATACAAACAAAGTCATGTGCAGTGTACTCTAAATATTACTTACCTCTAGCTTCATGGCTCTGTTTCAGACTTCAAAACCACAAACTATACTCTTCAGAAACATGGGCAGACGTTCTCTCCACAGGTCAAGCAAAACAGCACAACAGATGATACCAAGAATTACAAATTCTTTTGATAGAACAAAGAGAACTTAGTAGCTTAAACTTCATTTCCTGTCCATCACTGAAAGGAGTTCCACCTACATCATGCAAATTCACTTATTAATATTTATAGCTGGGCAGCACCGTAGGAGGAAGACTTGAACAGATTTCCAAATCTGCTCATTAATATGTATAAAAGGGCAGCACTCTAGGTGGAAGAATTGAGCAAATTTGCAAATCTACTTATTAATATGTATAAAGGGACATTATCGTAAATAAAAGACTGGAACAGATTTGCAGATTCACTTATTAATATATATAGATTCCACAGTACTGTGGGGTGGTGGACTTGAGCAGATTCATTTTAAATTGTTGGATTTTTATCATTGGGTACCTGGCAAGGTTAAGAAAACACTTTAGGCTTCTTCATTTAGAATATAGATAGCTGGTTTGAAATGCAATAATATCTAAGACACCATAATTTTCAATTAAATGTTGCCACAGAGTAACAGCAGCAGAAACCTAGGTGCTGCTTAGTGTCACAACAAATCAATAATACAAACTGCAGAGGAAATACGCATTCCCTCACAGAATTATTAGCAAATTCTGTGACTGCAGACAGCTGCATTACTTGTCGCTGGCGAATGCCATTTTCTGGAGCGGTGTATCCTGCTTGCTTAAATAAAATGATACCTCTGTCATTTAGTTTTATACTGTAGCACCATTCTAAGCATGCAAAGTAATTTCTGAAGTGGGGATACTAGACCTTGGCATGGTACTGTATGCAATGGTAGGAAAGGGCTCTGTAAAATGACATCATTTGTCCTTCCTCCTACAAGTATCAGTGTGGACATTGCAGCCCAGCATTTCACTTTCCATACTGGTCACAGACAGACACTGACTGGTGTGGCTTGATAGGGAGTCTTAAGATGGTAAAGGATAAACATTTTTAATATATATTATTGGGATTGCTGCAGCATAAGTAGATGATAACACATTTTTGAATGCTTAGAGTCACCCCTGTGGCTTCCTGTCTAATTAGACATCACAAAGTGGTATGACATCAGTAAGTCATGTGTTACAGGTTCATAACCTCATTAGCCAGTTGAGTATCAACAAAAATAATGCTGATTTGAGTTTGCTTTCTCTGAGTGTTGTGTGTGATGGAGATACTGAAAGGTACTGGATGGATGGCTTAAACAGGACTCCATTAGTGACCCATAATGTATGCATTTAAAATGTCTGTTTCTGGCATACCTCAAACATTGCGCTCCATGGCCAGTTATTTTAAACTCAGCAGAAAGTTATTGTTATAATCAATTTAAACAGTTTTCTTTAGACTAAGGACTGACATCTTCACATGATGGAGAGGTTCGTGAACATAAGCACTAAGTCATGTGGTCTGTATTCATTGTAGTGCCTCACTTAGTGAATAGGTCTAGGGGTGAAGGGGCAGACTAAACAAATAATATTTTAATGTTAGTTGAAGAGGGCTCAGCATGCACTACAGTTTATGCTTATGGGCACACTCATGGCACAGTCACTGGGAAATATATGCTGGCATGTTCTTGGTGGCTGGGGCAGCAGTATGACTCAGTCAGGCTCTGGTCAAGCTGACTACCTGGGACAATTTTATGGGATTTCCACCTACAAGAAGAAGGGTGGTGGTGGTTGGATGGAGTGTAGATGGGGTACAAACTTGAGTATAAAAGAATCAGACACCCTAGGCCTTGGTAATGGAAAGTGGCTTTAAAGGCATGGAACAACACCTCAGTGGAGAAGAGAACATAAGATCTGGTACAAGAAGTGAAAATGTACCAGCAAGATACAGCAAAGCCTAATGGATAGTTGAATGATGGCATTGGATGCTTGCTTTATATCTGCAAAAAAACTAATAATAAGTAGGTTAGAATCAGTCATAGAAAGAACAAAACTTGAGATTGAGAGTAGAGCCGTGTGACTACTGTACCCAGACCTAGAGATGTGCTGCTCCTTGGGAAGATGACCATGCTTCTCAATAACTGGAGACACTGTGCATATGCAGGGCTTTTAGAACTTTAACCAGCAGTATGAGAGTGGAAACTGGTCCATAGTCAGAGGAAGGAATATGAGGACATTCACTGTCCCATACGCACGAGAGCGTGCACAAATATCACACGTCTCAAGCATGAGCACTGGCAGCCTGTGAGTAACATTAGTATAGGTATTCCCAATTCACTGTCCCATACACACGAGAGCGTGCACGAATATCACACGTCTCAAGCATGAGCACTGGCAGCCTGTGAGTAACATTAGTATAGGTATTCACCACCGACTGTTCCATACACACGAGAGCATGCACGAATATCACATGTCTCAAGCATAAGCACTGGCAGCTTGTGAGTAACATTAGTATAAGTATTCCCCACTCACTGTCCCAAACACACAAGAGCATGCACAAATATCACACATCTCAAGCATTAGCACTGGCAGTCTGTGAGTAACATTAGTATAGGTATTCCCCACTTACTATCCCATACGCACAAGAGCGTGCACAAATACACACGTCTCAAGCATGAGCACTGGCAGCCTGTGAGTAACATTAGTATAGGTATGCCCCACTCACTGTCCCATATGCACAACAGCGTGCACAAATATCACACATCTCAAGCATAAGCATTGGCAGCCTGTGAGTAACATTAGTATAGGTATTCCCCATTCAATGTCCCATATGCATGAGAGTGTGCACAAATATCACACGTCTCAAGCATGAGCACTGGCAGCCTGTGAGTAACAGTAGTATAGGTATTCCCCACTTACTATCCCATTCGCACAAGAACGTGCACGAATATCAGATGTTTCAAGCATGAGCACTGGCAGCATGTGAGTAACATTAGTAGAGGTATTCCCCACTCACTGTCCCAAACACAGGACAGCATGCACGAATATTACATGTCTCAAGCATAAGCACTGGCAGCCTGAGAGTAACATTAGTATAGGTATTCCCCACTCACTGTCCCAATTACACTAGAGCGTGCACAAATATCACACATCTCAAGCATGAGCACTGGCAGTCTGTGAGTAACATTAGTATAGGTATTCCCCACTTACTATCCCATACGCACAAGAGCGTGCACAAATATACACGTCTCAAGCATGAGCACTGGCAGCCTGTGAGTAATATTAATATAGGTAATCCCCACTCACTGTCCCATACACACAAGAGCTTTTGGGAATATCACATGTCTCAAGCACGAGCACAGGCAGCCTGTGAGTAACATTAGTATAGGTATTCCCCACTCTCCCATATGCACAAGAGCATGCACAAATATCACACGTCTCAAGCATGAGCACTGGCAGCCTGTGAGTAACATTAGTATAGGTATTCCCCATTCACTGTCCCATACACACAAGAGCTTTCGGGAATATCACACGTCTCAAGCACGAGCACTGGCAGCCTGTAAGTAACATTAGTATAGGTATTCCCCACTCATTCTCCCATACGCACAAGAGCGTGCACAAATATCACATGTCTCAAGCATGAGCACTGGCAGCCTGTGAGTAACATTAGTATAGGTATTCGCCACTCACTGTCCCATATGCACAAGAGCGTACATTAATATCACATGTCTCAAGCATGAGCACTGGCAGCCTGTGAGTAACATTACTATAGGTATTCCGCATTCAGTGTCCAATATGCACAACAGCGTGCACAAATATCACACGTCTCAAGCATGAGCACTGGCAGCCTGTGAGTAACATTAGTATAGGTATTCCCCATTCAATGTTCCATATGCAGGAGAGCATGCACAAATGTCACAAATCTCAAGCATGAGCACTGGTAGCCTGTGAGTAACATTAGTATAGGTATTCCCCATTCAATGTTCCATATGCACGACAGCATGCACAAATGTCACAAATCTCAAGCATGAGCATTGGCAGCCTGTGAGTAACATTAGTATAGGTATTCCCAATTCACTGTCCAATATGCACAACAGCGTGCACAAATATCACACGTGTCAAGCATGAGAACTCGCAGCCTGTGAGTAACATTAGTATAGGTATTCCCAATTCACTGTCCAATATGCACAACAGCCTACACAAATATCACACGTGTCAAGCATGAGCACTGGCAGCCTGTGAGTAACATTAGCATAGGTATTCCCCACTCAGTGTCCCATACATGCGAGAGCGTGCACAACTATCACACATCTCAAGCATGAGCACTGGCAGCCTGTGAGTAACATTAGTAGAGGTATTCCCCATTCACTGTCCCATATGCACAAGAGCATGCACAAATATCACACATCTGAAGTGTGAGCACTGGCAGCCTGTGAGTAACATTAGTATAGGTATTCCCCCCTCACTGTCCCATACGCACAAGAGCGTGCACAAATATCACACATAGAAGTGTGAGCAATGGCAGCCTGTGAGTAACATTAGTATAGGTATTCACCACTCACTGTCCCATGCACATAAGAGTGTGCAGAAATATCGCACATCTCAAGCATGAGCACTGGCAGCCTGTGAGTAACATTAGTATAGGTATTCCCCACTCACTGTGCCATATGCAGGAGAGTGAGAGCGTGCACAAATATAATGTCTCAAGCATGAGCACTGGCAGCCTGTGAGTAACATTAGTATAGTCATTCCCCACTCACTGTCCCATGCCCCATACATGTGAGAGCATGCCCAAATATCACATATCTCAAGCATGAGCACTGGTAGCCTGTGAGTAACATTAGTATAGTCATTCCCCACTCACTGTCCCATGCCCCATACATGTGAGAGCATGCCCAAATATCACATATCTCAAGCATGAGCACTGGTAGCCTGTGAGTAACATTAGTATACATATTCCCCATTCACTGTCCCATACACATGAGAGCGTGCAGGAATATCACATGTTTCAAGCATGAGCACTGGCAGTCTGTGAGTAACAGTTGTATAGGTATACGCAATTTACTGTCCCATATGCACGAGAGTGTGCACAAATATCACACGTGCCAAGCATGAGCACTGACAACCTGTGAGTAACATTGGTATAGGTATTTCCCACTAACTGCCCCATACATGTGAGAGCGTGCACAAATATCACAAGTCTCAAGCATGGGCACTGGAAGCCTGTGAGTAACATTAGTATAGATATTCCCCACTCACTGTCCCATACGCACAAGAGCGTGCACAAATATCACACATATAAAGCATGAGCACTGGCAGCCTGTGAGTAAGATTAGTATAGATATTCACCATTCACTGTCCCATATGCACAACAGCATGCACAAATATCACACATCTCAAGCACGAGCACTGGCAGCCTGTGAGTAACATTAGTATAGGTATTCCCCATTCACTATCCCATATGCACAACAGTGTCCACAAATATCACACATCTCAAGCATGAGGACTGGCAGCCTGTGAGTAACAATAGTATAGGTATTCCCCATTCACTGTCCCATATGCACAACACCATATCACATATCTCAGTCCCATATACACAAGAGCACGTACAAATATCACACTTCTCAAGCATGAGCACTGGCAGCCTGTGAGTAACAATAGTATAGGTATTCCCCATTCACTGTCCCATATGCACAACACTGTGCACAAATATCACACATCTCAAGCATGAGCACTGGCAACCTGTGAGTAACATTAGTATAGGTATTCCCCACTCACTGTCCCATACACACAAGAGCACGTACAAATATCACACTTCTCAAGCATGAGCACTGGCAGCCTGTGAGTAACATTAGTAAAGGTATTCCTCACTCACTGTCCCATGCACACGAGAGAGTGCACAAATATAACACGTCTCAAGCATGAGCACTGGCAGCCTGTGAGTAACATTAGTATAGGTATTGCCCATTCACTGTCCCATATGCACAAGAGCATACACAAATATCACACATCTCAAGCATGAGCACTGGCAGCCTGTGAGTAACATTAGTATAGGCATTCCCCACTAACTGTCCCATATGCACAAGAGCGTGCACAAATATCACACATCTCAAAAAGGAGCAGTGGCAGGCTGTGAGTAACATTAGTATAGGTATTCCCCACTCACTGTCCCATATGCACAAGAACATGCACGAATAACACATGTCTCAAGCAGGAGCACAGGCAGCCTGTGAGTAGCATTAGTATAGGTATTCCACAGCCACTGTCCCATATGCACAACAGTGTGCACGAACATCACATGTCTCAAGCATGAGCACTGGCAGCCCATGAGTAACATTAGTATAGGTATTCCCCACTCACTGTCCTATACGCACATGAGAGTGCACAAATATGACACGTCTGAAGCATGAGGACTGGCAGGCTGTGAGTAACATTAATATAGGTATTCCCCACTCACTGTCCCATGCACATGAGAGAGTGCAAAATTATCACACATCTCAAGCATGAGCACTGGCAGCCTGTGAGTAACATCAGTATAGGTATTCCGCATTCACTGTCCCATATGCACGAGAGCGTGCACGAATATCACACATTTCAAGCATGCGCACTGGCAGCCTGCGAATAACATTAGTATAGGTATTCCCCACTCACTGTCCCATACATACAAGAGCGTGTAGGAATATCACATGTCTCAAGCATGAGCACTGGCAGTCTGTGAGTAACATAAGTATAGGTATTCCCCATTTACTGTCCCATGCACACGAGAGAGTGCAAAATTATCACACATCTCAAGAATGAGCACTGGCAGCCTGTGAGCAACATTAGTATAGGTATTCCCCACTCACTGTCCCATGCACACGAGAACGTGTACAAATATCACACATCTCAAGCATGAGCACTGACAGCCTGTGAGTAACATTAGTATAGGTATTCCCCACTCACTGTCCCATGTGCACCAGAGGGTGCACGAATATCACAGCTCTCAAGCATGAGCACTGGCAGCCTGTAAGTAACATTAGTATAGGTATTCCTCAGTCAGTGTCCCATATGCACAAGAGCATGCATGAATATCACACATCTCAAGAATGAGCAAAGGCAGCCTGTGAGCAACATTAGTATAGGTATTCCCCCTTCACTGTCCCATACACGTGAGTGCGTGCACGAATATCACACATCTCAGGCATGACCACTGACAATCTGTGAGTAACATTAGTATAGGTATTCCCCATTCACTGTCCCATATGCACAAGAGTGTACACAAATATCACACATCTCAAGCATGAGCACTGGCAGCCTGTGAATAACATTAAAATAGGTATTCCCCATTCACTGTCTGATACACACAAGAGCATGCAGGAATATCACATGTCTCAAGCATGAGCACTGGCAGTCTGTTAGTAACATTAGTATAGGTATTCCCCATTCACTGCCCATATGCATGAGACTGTGCACAAATATCATATGTGTCAAGCATGAGCATTGGTAGCCTGTGAGTAACGTTAGTATAGGTATTCCTCATTCACTGTCCAATATACAGAAGTTTCTAGCATGAGCACTGGCAGCCACTGAGTAACATTAGTATAGGTATTCCCCAATCACTTTCCCATACACGCAGGAGTGTGCACAAATATCACACATCATAAGCATGAGCACTGGCAGCCTGTGAGTAACATTAGTAGAGGTATTCCCCATTCACTTTCCAATATGCATGAGAGCATGCACAAATATCACACATTTCAAGCATGAGCACTGGCAGCCTGTGAGTAACATTAGTATAATTATTCCCTATTCACTGTCCTGTAAGCAAAAGAGCATGCACAAATATCACACATCTCAAGCATGACCACTGACAGTCTGTGAGTAACATTAGTATAATTATTCCCTATTCACTGTCCCATAAGCACAAGAGCATGCACAAATATCACACATCTCAAGCATGACCACTGACAGTCTGTGAGTAACATTAGTATAGGTATTCCCCACTCACTTTCCCATACATGCGAGAGTGTGCACAAATATCACACATAATAAGCATGAGCACTGGCAGCCTGTGAGTAACATTAGTATAGGTATTCCCCACTCACTGTCCCATACGCCCAAGAGCGTGCACAAATATCACATGTCTCAAGCAGGAGCACTGGCAGCCTGTGAGTAACATTAGTACAGGTATTCCCTACTCACTGTCCCATACACAAAAGAGTGCACACAAATATCACACGTCTCAAGCATGAGCACTGGCAGCCTGTGAATAACATTAGTATAGGTATTCCCCACTCACTGTCCCATACGCACATGAGAGTGCACAAATATAACACGTCTCAAGCATGAGCACTGGCAGCCTGTGAGTAACATTAGTATAGGTATTGCCCATTCACTATCCCATATGCACAGGAGCGTACACAAATATCACACATCTCAAGCATGAGCACTGACAGCCTGTGAGTAGCATTAGTATAGGTATACCCCACTCACTGTTCCATGCGCACAAGAGGGTGCACAAATATCACACATCTAAAGCATGAGCACTGGCAGCCTGTGAGTAAGATTAGTATAGATATTCACGATTCACTGTCCCATATGCACAACAGCGTGCACAAATATCACACGTCTCAAGCACGAGCACTGGCAGCCTGTGAGTAACATTAGTATAGGTATTCCCCATTCACTGTCCCATATGCACAACAGCGTCCACAAATATCACACATCTCAAGCATGAGGACTGGCAGCCTGTGAGTAACAATAGTATAGGTATTCCCCATTCACTGTACCATATGCACAACACCATGCACAAATATCACACATCTCAAGCATGAGCACTGGCAACCTGTGAGTAACATTAGTATAGGTATTCCCCACTCACTGTCCCATACACACAAGAGCATGTCCCAATATCACACTTCTCAAGCATGAGCACCGGCAGCCTGTGAGTAACATTAGTATAGGCATTCCCCACTAACTGTCCCATATGCACAAGAGCATGCACAAATATCACACATCTCAAAAAGGAGCACTGGCAGCCTGTGAGTAACATTAGTATAGGTATTCGACATTCACTGTCCCATATGCACAACAGCTTCCACAAATATCACACATCTCAAGCATGAGGACTGGCAGCCTGTGAGTAACAATAGTATAGGTATTCCCCATTCACTGTCCCATATGCACAACACCGTGTACAAATATCACACATCTCAAGCATGAGAACTGGCAACCTGTGAGTAACATTAGTATAGGTATTCCCCACTCACTGTCCCATACACACAAGAACGTGCACAAATATCAGAGGTTTCAAGCATGAGCACTGGCAGCCTATGATTAACATTAGTATAGGTATTCCCCACTCACTCGCCCATACACACGAGAGTGTGCACAAATATCACATGTCTCAAGCATGAGCACTGACAGCCTGTGAGTAACATTAGTATAGATATTCCCCACTCACTGTCCCATACACAAACGTGTGCACAAATATCACACGTCTCAAGCATGAGCACTGGCAGCCCGTGAGTAACATTAATATAGGTATTCTGCACTCACTGTCCCATACACACATGAGAGTGCACAAATATGACACGTCTCAAGCATGAGCACTGGCAGGCTGTGAGTAAAATTAGTATAGGTATTCCCCACTCACTGTCCCATGCACACAAGAGAGTGCAAAATTATCACACGTCTCAAGCATGAGCACTGGCAGCCTGTGAGTAATATAAGTATAGGCATTCCCCATTCACTGCCCATACACACAAGAGCGTGCACGAATATCACACATCTAAAGCATGCGCACTGGCAGCCTGTGAGTAACATCAGTATAGGTATTCCCCATTTACTGTCCCATACATACGAGAGCATGTAGGAATATCATGTCTCAAGCATGAGCACTGGCAGTCTGTGAGCAACATTAGTATAGGTATTCCCCACTCACTATCCCATGCACACGAGAGCGTGTACAAATATCACACGTCTCAAGCATGGGACTGTGAGTAACATTAGTATAGGTATTCCCCACTCACTGTCCCATATGCACGAGAGCATGCACAAATATCACACGCCTCAAGCATGAGCACTGACAGCCTGTGATTAACATTAGTATAGGTATTCCCCATTCACAGTCCCATATGCACCAGAGTGTACACAAATATCACACATCTCAAGCATGAGCACTGGCAGCCTGTGAGTAACATTAGTATAGGTATTCCCCATTCCCTGTCCCATGTGCACCAGAGGGTGCACGAATATCACAGCTCTCAAGCATGAGCACTGGCAGCCTGTAAGTAACATTAGTATAGGTATTCCTCAGTCAGTGTCCCATACGCACAAGAGCATGCATGAATATCACACGTCTCAAGAATGAGCACTGGCAGCCTGTGAGCAACATTAGTATAGGTATTTCCCACTCACTGTCCCATACACATGAGAGTGTGCACGAATATTACACATCTCAAGCATGACCACTGACAGCCTGTGAGTAATATTAGTATAGGTATTCCCCATTCACTGTCCCATATGCACAAGAGTGTACACAAATATCACACATCTCAAGAATGAGCACTGGCAGCCTGGGAGTAACATTAAAATAGGTGTTCCCCATTCACTGTCTGATGCACACAACAGCGTGCAGGAAAATCACATGTCTCAAGCATGAGGACTGGCAGTCTGTTAGTAACATTAGCATGGGTATTCCCCATTCACTGTCCCATATGCACGAGACTGTGCACAAATATCATATGTGTCAAGCATGAGCATTGGCAGCCTGTAAGTAACGTTAGTATAGGTATTCCTCATTCACTGTCCAATATACAGAACAGCGTGCAAAAATATCACAAGTTTCAAGCATGAGCACTGGCAGCCAGTGAGTAACATTAGTATAATTACTCCCCATTCACTGTCCCATAAGCACAAGAGCATGCACAAATATCACACATCTCAAGAATGAGCACTGGCAGCCAGTGAGTAACATTAGTATAGGTGTTCCCCACTCACTGTCCCATACATGCGAGAGCGTGCACAAATATCACACATCATAAGCATGAGCACTGGCAGCCTGTGAGTAACATTAGTAGAGGTATTCCCCATTCACTTTCCAATATGCATGAGAGCATGCACAAATATCACACCTTTCAAGCATGAGCACTGGCAGCCTGTGAGTAACATTAGTATAATTATTCCCCATTCACTGTCCTGTAAGCAAAAGAGCATGCACAAATATCACACATCTCAAGAATGAGCACTGGCAGCCTGTGAGTAACATTAGTATAGGTATTCCCAACTCACTGTCCCATACGCCCAAGAGCGTGCACAAATATCACATGTCTCAAGCAGGAGCACTGGCAGCCTGTGAGTAACATTAGTACAGGTATTCCCTACTCACTGTCCCATACACAAAAGAGTGCGCACAAATATCACACGTCTCAAGCATGAGCACTGGCAGCCTGTGAATAACATTAGTATAGGTATTCCCCACTCACTGTCCCATACGCACATGAGAGTGTACAAATATAACACGTCTCAAGCATGAGCACCGGCAGCCTGTGAGTAACATTAGTATAGGTATTGCCCATTCACTGTCCCATATGCACAGGAGCATACACAAATATCACACATCTCAAGCATGAGCACTGGCAGCCTATGAAAACCATTAGTATAGGTATTCCCCCATTCACTGTCCCATACACACGAGTGTGCACGAATATCACATGTCTCATGCAAGAGCACTGGCAGCCTGTCAGTAGAATTAGTATAGGTATTCCCCAGCCACTGTCCCATACGCACATGAGAGTGTACAAATATAACACGTCTCAAGCATGAGCACCGGCAGCCTGTGAGTAACATTAGTATAGGTATTGCCCATTCACTGTCCCATATGCACAGGAGCATACACAAATATCACACGTCTCAAGCATGAGCACTGGCAGCCTGTGAGTAACATTAGTATAGGTATTCCCCACTCACTGTCCCATACGCACATGAGAGTGCACAAATATGACACGTCTCAAGCATGAGAACTGGCAGGCTGTGAGTAGCATTAGTATAGGTATTCCCCACTCACTGTCCCATATGCACGAGAGCATGCACAAATATCACACGTCTCAAGCATGAGCACTGGCAGCCTGTGAGTAACATTAGTATAGGTTTTCCCCATTTACTGTCCCATATGCACGGGACTGTGCACAAATATCATACGTGTCAAGCATGATCAATGGCAGCCTGTGAGTAACATTAGTATAGATATTCTCCACTCACTGTACAAATATCACATGTCTCAAGCATGAGCACTGGCAGCCTGTGAGTAACATTAGTAGAGGTATTCCCCATTCACTTTCCAATACGCTTGAGAGCATGCACAAATATTACACATCTCAAGCATGAGCACTGGCAGCCTATGAGTAACATTGGTATAGGTATTCCCCACTCACTGTCTCATGTGCACCAGAGCGTGCATGAATATCACACATCTCAAGCATGACCACTGACAGTCTGTGAGTAACATTAGTATAGATATTCCCCATTCATTGTCCCATATACACAAGAGTGTACACAAATATCACACATCTCAAGCATGAGCACTGGCAGCCTGGGAGTAACATTAAAATAGGTATTCCCCATTCACTGTCTGATACACACAAGAGCGTGCAGGAATATCACATGTCTCAAGCATGAGCACTGGCAGTCTGTTAGTAACATTAGTATAGGTATTCCCCATTCACTGTCCCATATGCACAAGACTGTGCACAAATATCATATGTGTCAAGCATGAGCATTGGTAGCCTGTGAGTAACGTTAGTATAGGTATTCCTCATTCACTGTCCAATATACAGAACAGCATGCAAAAATATCACAGTTTTCAAGCATGAGCACTGGCAGCTAGTGAGTAACATTAGTATAGGTATTCCCCACTCACTGTCCCATACACGTGAGAGCATGCACAAATATCACACATGATAAGCATGAGCATTGGCAGCCTTTGAGTAACGTTAGTAGAGGCATTCCCCATTCACTTTCCAATATGCATGAGAGCATGCACAAATATCACACGTTTCAAGCATGAGCACTGGCAGCCTGTGAGTAACATTAGTATAATTATTCCCCATTCACTTTCCCATAAGCACAAGAGCATGCACAAATATTACACATCTCAAGAATGAGCACTGGCAACCTGTGAGTAACATTAGTATAGGTATTCCTCACTCACTGTCCCATATGCCCAAGAGCGTGCACAAATTTTACATGTCTCAAGCAGGAGCACTGGCAGCCTGTGAGTAACATTAGTACAGGTATTCCCTACTCATTGTCGCATACACAAAAGAGTACGCACAAATATCACACGTCTCAAGCATGAGCACTGGCAGCCTGTGAATAACATTAGTATAGGTATTCCCCACTCACTGTCCCATACGCACATGAGAGTGCACAAATATAACATGTCTCAAGCATGAGCACTGGCAGCTTGTGAGTAGCATTAGTATAGGCATTCCCTGCTAACTGTCCCATATGCACAAGAGCGTGCACAAATATCACACGTCTCAAGCACGAGCACTGGCAGGCTGTGAAAACCATTAGTATAGGTATTTCCCCATTCACTGTCGCATACACACAAGAGTGTGCACGAATATCACATGTCTCATGCTAGAGCACTGGCAGCCTGTGAGTAGCATTAGTATAGGTATTCCCCAGCCACTGTTCCATACGCACAACAGTGTGCACGAATATCACATCTCAAGCATGAGCACTGGCAGCCTATGAGTAACATTAGTATAGGTATTCCCCACTCACTATCCCATACGCACAAGAACGTACACGAATATCAGACGTTTCAAGCATGAGCACTGGCAGCCTGTGAGTAACATTAGCACAGGTTTCCCCACTCACTCTCCCATACACAAAAGAGTGTGTACAAATATCACACGTCTCAAGCATGAGCACTGGCAGCCTGTGATTAACATTAGTATAGGTATTCCCCATTCACAGTCCCATATGCACCAGAGTGTACACAAATATCACACATCTCAAGCATGAGCACTGGCAGCCTGTGAGTAACATTAGTATAGGTATTCCCCATTCACTGTTCCATATGCATGAGAGTGTATACAGATATCACACATCTCAAGCATGAGCACTGACAGCCTGTGAGTAACATTAGTATAGGCATTGCCCATTCACTGTCCCATATGCACAAGAGCGTACACAAAAATAACACATCTCAAGCACGAGCACTGGCAGCCTGTGAGTAACATTAGTATAATTATTCCCCATTCACTGTCCCATAAGCAAAAGAGCATGCACAAATATCACACATCTCAAGAATGGGCACTGGTAGCCTGTGAGTAACATTAGTATAGGTATTCCCCATTCACTGTCCCATACACATGAGAGCATTCAGGAATATCACATGTCTCAAGCATGAGCACTGGCAGTCTGAGAGTAACATTAGTATAGGTATTCCCCACTCACTGTCCCATGCACACGAGAGCGTGTACAAATATCACACGTCTCAAGCATGAGCACTGACAGCATGTGAGTAACATTAAAATAGGTATTCCCTATTCACAGTACCATACACACAAGAGTGTGCGTGAATATCACATGTCTCAAGCATGAGCACTTGCATTCTGTGAGTAACATTAGTATAGGTATTCCCCATTCACTGTCCCATAAGCATGAGACTGTGCACAAATATCACACATCTCAAGCATGAGCACTGGCAGCCTGTGAGTAACTTTAGTATAGGTATTTCCCATTCACTGTGCAATATACACAACAGCATGCACAAATATCACACATCTGAAGCATGAGCATTGGCAGCCTGTGAGTAACATTAGTATATTTATTCCTCATTCACTGTCCCATACACACAACAGCATGCACAAATATCACACATCTCAAGCATGAGCATCGGCAGCCTGTGAGTAACATTAGTATAGTTATTCCTCATTCACTGTCCCATACACACAACAGCATGCACAAATATCACACATCTCAAGCATGAGCATTGGCAGCCTGTGAGTAACATTTGTATAGTTATTCCCCATTCACTGTCCCATAAGCACAAGAGCGTGCACAAATATCACACATCTCAAGAATGAGCACTGGCAGCTTGAGAGTAACATTAGTATAGGTATTCCCCACTCACTGTCCCATAAGCACAAGAGCATACACAAATATCACACATCTCAAGAATGAGCACTGGCAGACTATGAGTAACATTAGTATAGGTATTCCCCACTCACTGTCCCATATGCGAGAGAGTGCACAAATATCACACGTCTCAAGCATGAGCACTGGCAGCCTGTGAGTAACATTAGTATAGGCATTCCCCACTCACTGTCCCATACACTTAATTGACGAGTTACACTCAGCTGGATCAATTCCTGGAAAACCCCAGGTTTAATTTCCATTCATGAAGAGCCTCCTTGGTCCTGCTCTGGTTGACTATGAGTAGCCTGAAGGGTCAAATTGAGCTGAGTTGTTATTTCCAAGGTTATCATACCTAGTCTGTAAAGAGAGTAAGATCTATTAGCCACCTGTTTAGGTTCCACATCAGTGTGGTGTTGTCTGTGATTACTAGTTGAGGTCTAGGAGACTGAGAGCTTTTGCAGCATTTATTACAGTCGTCATCTCTGACATTTATGTGTTTTAGTCTGTTATAATTGTCCCACAGACCCAGAATTGTCATCACATTGGAAACAGCTCCCCAGGCAAAGTTTGTTGCATCTGTAGTTGCAGACTGAGGGGAAAGAGGAAAGGAGAAGGGAAGACCTGGGTTGGGAGATAACTGGTCCACCACCAGTGTGACTACCTTCTTAGAAATCCCAGCACAAGAATCTGAAAAGATTGAGAGTGCTTATGTTTTGTCCAGACTGATTTAAAGTGCTATTAAATTTTCTTCATATGACATCTAGCTAGTGGAATTATGAAAATTGTAGAGGCCCTGAAACCCATAATCCTGAGATATTCCTTGTCTGAAGTTAGGGACTGATTGGAAATGATCCAGAAATTGTTCTTCATAAAGGTCTACTTTGTACGAAGGAAGAAAGGCCCTTCCAACAGATGTATTCAGAAGGCATCCCATGAGAAGGAATGAGAGATGATTTCTGAATGCTCACCTGGAATTCCAGACTGAGGAGAAGTTCCTTGGCCCAGGCCTGAGAATCCGGAAATTTTGTCAGCAAATTTAAAACAGCCATATAAACATGGAAAGATATGAATGTTTTGTAATTTGCAATGAGCGATTACTGATGCCAGACACTTTGCAAATACTCTTGGTTCTGTAGATAGTCCAAGCTGTAAAGAATTCAGAGAGGCTCTAATTACAGAAGAAGGGAGGGTAACAGTTAACTTCCTCATATTCTCAAAACAAGTCAGCAAAAACTAACACATGAGCCTGGCAGTTTAAAATTCTAAAGGTTAAAGTAGCAGACTTTCTGTGACAGGAGGTTGATTGTTGGGCATACTGCAGGCTTTCAAGAAAACATCCTCTAATGCTGGCAAAACAAGAGGAATATCTGTAGACTGATGAACTAATTTGTAGTATATTGTAATAGTTTTTTCCCCAATATTTTAATTAAAAATGAAAAAAGAGAATAAAAATTGCCTAATACAGTGACCATAATGAACAGACAGTGTTTAACAACAGTGAAACTAAATAATTATTTACATTATTTACAGAGGCCTGAAAACATTTTGAATAATACAAATATTAAAAAAAAAAACTTTCAGTGAAGCAAACAAATAATGATTAAACAGTGTTAAAAGTCAGTTCGGAAAGTCACAGGTTTGAAACCTGTGTCCCTGGATTGTTGGTAAAACTCCTTTCTTTCTTTAGTTCTGACTTCCTTGTTTATGGTTTCTTTAAGTAAGGAGAGAAATTCATTAAAAAGCGGAGAGGTAGTAGAGGTCCATTTCTTTGTAATACATTTTCTGGTTACTGATATTATCCATAATAAATATGAATTTGATTTATTTAAAGAAAATGTTTCATCAGCATTAAGAAAAATTAAAGTTTTAGTTAATGTGAAGTTATCTGATAATAAAGCTGAAAGAAATTCAATATATTTCCAAAAATTCCTTATTTTAAAGCAGTCATAGAAAATGTGGAACCAATCTGCATTACATGATGTTAGGTATCTCCAGCAAATGAGATTTTTCAATTTTTTTGAATTTAGCAATTTTGTCAGGAGTTAAATATATTCTGTGGAAAACTTCCAAGTAAATATACTTCAATATTGACCCCAAGAAGTGAATATTACTGAATATATAATTTTAAGTTTTTCTGTCTGAGAAAGACTATGTGGCAGGCCTTTAGTCATTGTGTTCCATTGCTTAGTTGTTAAAATGTACCTGTAATTTAACAAAATACTGCATAATTTGTATACTAAATTATCATACTTTTGGTCATTAAATAATATTTCAGATACGAGTGTGATTAAGGGAGGCTGATCTAAAGAGGATGAGTTCTGAATATTTCTGCATAAGTCTTGAGAATAAATAATTAAATTTTGTAGTAATAACCAGTCTAGCAGTGATAAGTTATAGCCTTTTATAATTTGTTGAAGTTGTAAAGTTTTGAAATCTTTAATAGATTGTTGCCAACAAATACATTTTTTAGTTTCCCATTCATTAAAGATGTTAATATGAAGCTTATCCAATAATTTTTTTGTGATTTTAAAAGGGATCGTTAGGTCAAACCAGGATTTGATATCTGCATTTAAGTATATTATTTTCCTAAAGTTGTTAATAATGTTACTTAGATAGTTTAGTTTTGTCTGTTTTGTCACATTATATTGAAGAGTGTGACTAAGAAGAAACCAAAACTTATTGGAGGGAATTTTGGAATGAATTTTACATGACAGCGAATTTTCGTTAGCTATATGGAGAGCTTTCCAATCTAAGTTATAATTTGCGTCAATCCAATTTAATGTACTTTTAAGTAATGATGCCTTGATATAGGTTTCCAAGTCAGGGACTCTTCAACTGCTGCCATCCCAGGATCTAATATGGTGTCTATACGCAATCCTTTTTTATGAGTCTAATATAATTATTCACAGGATGGGTGTCTTAAGCCAAAATAATATATAAAATGTTGGGAAGGAGAGTCATTTTTAACAATTGCAGTCTATCCTCAAATGAGAAAATTGTATTGTTCCAGCTGCTTATGTATGTATTTACCTGAAGTTTTTATAATTTGTTTCTCGTTTTTTTCCAAAGTTTTGCATAAGATTATTTCGAAATAATTTAGTGCATTAATTTGTTCTCCAATGATGCTTTGGTTAGCTAGTTTAGATTTCCGTTTCTCATTAAGAATAAGATGTTTAGATTTTTGCTTATTAAAGTATAGGCCTGGCATTTTTTGAAAGTTATTTATGCTTGTGTCTAGTTCTAATAATTCTTTATTTGACATAGGTAAGGTAAGCAGAATATCATCCACGCTTTTTTAGAATTGTATTGATTATAAATATTAATGGCTTTGATGTCTTGATTATTTTAATATTTCTATGACAAGGTCATAATATTGGGGATAATGGGCAAACTTGTTTGGTGCCTTTGGTTATGGGGATGCATTTGAAGCAAAGGGGCCTAATTTGATGAAAGCCAAATTATCTTTGTAAATAGCCTTTATCATGGAGATGAAAAATACTGGAAACGAAAATGATTTTAGTGTTTCAAACAAAAAATCCCAGTTTACTAAATCAAATTACTTTTCTTTGTCTAGACTCAACAACAAAGCTTCTTCATTTTCTTTGTTTAAGAATTCTATTAATGTAGAATAAAAAATATAACCAACAGCTGAAAGCAACTTAGTACAAAAATCAAGGAAATGTTCCACCAAAACCAAGCTGCCGCCAAGACTGATAATAATGAATAAGACTTTATTCAAGAGGATAAGCGCTTTCACACTTAGTGCTTCATCAGATCCATAAAAACATCACAAATACACATTACCTTATATATAATACAAAGGCAATCAAATATAAACAGCAATTACTGATGTATGCTTCACTTTTTTAATGCAGATTTTAAAGGTACAGATGAATTAAGCCCAGGCAGCTTATCAGCCTGCAGCCTCACAATCCATTTAGTTTCGATATTCTCTAGTCTATTATTAAAGTCACCCCTTCTCTTACTAGCATGTACAAGTTGCAAGGCACTGAATACAAAGGAATGCCCAGGTGCCAGAGAAACATGTTTGGCTAATGCATTTAATATGTTCAAACGTTTAATATCCCCCATATGCTGCAAAATGCATTCCTTCGTCATTCTAACCATCTTGCCCACATAGAAACTTGTACACAACCTACTCCTAGCCAAATAGATCAATCATTTAGACCTACAATCTGCATTAAAACATGGTTTAAAAAATAATCAATAATAGGATGCTGAAATTCTTGTAGCACAGAAATAGAGCTACAGGCTTTACATTTTTGACACATGTAAGTGCCAAGATGATTAGAGGCAGGCAAAAAAGCATGAGATGATTTATAACAAAGTTGTCTGTTCAGGGAAAAAATTATTCCTGAAGGCATAATGGGGTTTATCACCCACAATATATTTAACTTTCTCATCAGAAAGTAAAATGGGCCAAAACTTACTAACAACATTACACACTTGTTGACTATTATTACCATATCTAAAGGACAATCTCACATTAGTAATGGTATTAGCATGAACATTTCTTTCACATGGAGTGTAAGTTCGATGAAAAAATGGTTGACCTCTATCTGAACGGGATCCGTACAGATCCCCAACTGCACTTTCCACCAAAACACAAATCACTGAGCATACTTAACCGAAAGTGCTGTTCACCGAAGCAGTACTTTCGGATAAGTATGCTTGTTGTGCCAGTCGTACTACAGTGCAGATAAGGGAAAATTCCCTTTTCCCCACTGTAGTGCAACCTCGGAGTGAGAATATTAAAGTGGGGGGGTGTGGGGGGCACAGCTCCCCATATGGGGGGTGCGGGGGGGCTTGCCCCCCTGCATAGCAGTAGGTTTAATGTTTTTTTTTAAACATACTTTAACGAAAGCACTTTTTCGGTGAAAGTGCTTTCGTTAAAGTGTGTTCGGTAATTATGGATTCGGACTTTTGATCTTTTAATCAGAAGTCCTAGATCCATCTGAATGCATTGCTCTAACCATATTTAGACTATTCTCCAATGACTGTTCATTGTAACCTCTCACTAATAAATCTTCCTTGATGCCTAACATGGCTTCATGACAGTGAACATCATCCGTATGTAAATGTGACATACGCAAGTATTGTCCTGTAGCGATATTCCTAAAAATATGCTTAGGATGCATACTATTAAAGTGCAAAAGTGCATTCTTTCTACATTCCTTCCTATAAACAGAACTGGACAAAATGCCATTATTCAATGTAATCCTAGTATCCAGAAACTCAATTGTCTTGTGTGAGTGACTCACAACAAATTTAAAACAACTGCTGGTGGATTCAAGATATTGCACAAACCTCAGAAGGTCTGGAACTGAACCATGCCACAAAATAAAAATGTCCACAAAACGTTTATAGTACAGAAGTCTGGAGGTGAACTCATGACTACAGAGGACTACCATGCACTCCCAGTCCGCCAACACTAGGTTGGTATAACTGTTAGCACATGGAGTCCCCATGGCTACTCCAACCTTCTGTCGATAAACTAAATCACCAAATAAAACACATTGTTATAAAGCACTACCTCCATTAATGTTCCTAAACAGTCTATAAAATCCAATGGGTAGCCAGCATTCTCCCTTAAAAAACTCTTAAATGATGCTATCCCCAAATCATGTGGAATAATGGTAAAGAAAGTTTGGATGTCCTTACTAACCAAGACAACATTCTCATCAAATACACCACGGCCTCTAGCAAACTCACCCAAACTACTCAAGAAATGCTCAAGTGTCCCTTAAAACAGCCACCGCTTTCTCAAGTGGCTTCTTGAGTTGCCCCTCCAAGAAAATTGAAATAAATTCAGTAGCCCAACCTCTCCCCGAGACTATCAGTCACAAGGGAGGGTCAATAAGGGTCTTATGAACTTTTGGTAAACCATGTATAACTGGAATTAAGGGATCAGTCACTAACATAAAATCATAAAGTGCCCTATCAATTGCTTGCTCCATCAACAAGTCATAAAGACAATTATGTACATTAGCAATAATATATGTTAATTGATTCTCAGTCAAACATTCATATGTAGAAACATCATTAAGCAAAGTTGTCATATAAAAAAATCATACATTTTACTATCTAGGACCACAATTGAACCCCTCTTATTGGCTGGACGTATAATGAGTTCATTATTAGTCCATATCTCATTCAATGCCTTAAACTCAGCACTGTTTAAATTATAAAAGCTATTCTTTTCTAAGTCAGTACATAGCAGTTCCTTTTCCAAAGTTCTAGAGAAAGTCTCGAGTACAGGTGGCAACTGTGAAACGAAAGTACTTGTGCATTTAGGCTGAAAAGCATTATTTGCAGCCATAGAACTAGTATTATCACCATAAAGTAGCTTAAAAGCTACATTCCATGTAAAAAGTTTCATATCAAGCAATACATCCTCAATGCACACAGGTTGAAAAGGCACAAAACTGAGCCCACTATTCAATAAACTTACTTGTTCAGTGGACAAGGGAATGGATGATAAATTAAAAATCAACAAATAACTTTTTTCCGACTGCTCTCCTCCATTACAGAATCGTTCTCCATGGACGGTTTCTACTTCTTCCATCCTAAACTGGTGCTCTGCCCCTGCTGAAGGTTTGCAGCTGTTTGAAGGGAGCTGGAAAATTAAAAAAATGTTCTCATGAGAAGATGCACTGCTGTCTTTAAGTCTTGCACCCAAAATGACCCCTGATGTACTATCAGAGCTAGCAATAGAAATGGAAACATCATGGTTCACAGCAGGATTCTCCACAGAATTCAAAACTTCCGAAACTTGATTTACTTCTGGCTGTAGGGTACAAGTAGGTGAACGTAGTGGCTGTTCAGCCCCAGTTGTGATGACTGATTACTGGATGCAGCAGAAGTCCGTTCGGACACACGAGGCCATACAAATATATTACCCTTCTTAAAATCAGCCATATCTCTGGCCAATTTATGTTTTTTGATGATTTGCTGTCTATCATCAAATGCTAGTACATTCATTAATACAGTGTCAATTTCAGCCATAACAAGCTGATCAGAGAACTTAGTAAACAGTTCATTCTGCATGCTCTCAAGCTTTAAAGTTAATTCCCTCTCATATGGTGCAAAAACTCATTTAAGAGACACATGTAATTAAAACTTAATTCAACATTAAGCAACTGCCATATTTTTAGAAGGATGGGGTATGTATTGCCATAAGTGGGCATGCGGAGAACCCGCAGGTCCCTAGGTATAACCTTATGATGAAGACATGCCTCCATATGGAGGCGCTGCCATTGCATACACTTTAGTTTGTATAAATCATTCTCAAAGTTTTTAAGCAAGTCTTTAAACATACCCCATTAATTAGGTTCAGCTGTTGGTGCCTCTTCAGAAAAAAACACAACTCAAAAGAGGATTACTATCAATGCTGTAGAGCTGCTTAAAACAATGCTGTTGAGACAATACCATTGCCTGGACGATAACCAAGTTCAATATCCACTTGCTCAGCCATGAGCTGCTGGCTGCACACAAAGTTAAAATGTAGAATAAAAAATATAGCCAACAGCTTAAAGCAGCTTAGTACAAAAATCAAGTAAATGTTCCATCAAAACCAAGCTGCCACCAAGACTGATAAAAATGAATAAGATTTTATTCCAGAGGGTAAGCGCTTTCACACTTAGTGCTTCATCAGATCCATAAAAGCATCACAAATACACATCACCTTATATATAATACAAAGGCAATCAATTAACCAATCAAATATAAACAGCAATTGCTGATGTATGTATTGATTATAAATATTAATGCATTTGATGTCTTGATTATTTCTTATTGATGATTTTAATATTTCTATGACAAGGTCATAATATTAGGGATAAAGGGCAAACTTGTTTGGTGCCTTTGGTTATGGGGATGCATTTGAAGCAAAGGGGCCTAATTTGATGAAAGCCAAATTATCTTTGTAAATAGCCTTTATCATGGAGACGAAAAATTTTGGAAACAAAAATGATTTTAGTGTTTCAAACATAAAATCCCAGTTTACTAAATCAAATGACTTTTCTTTGTCTAGACTCACCAACAAAGCTTCTTCATTTTCTTTAAGAATTCTATTAATGTTAATATTCTTTTGATATTATCATGAGTGTGCCTTTTATGAAAAAACCTGGTTTGATCATTATGAATTAATTGTGAAAGTGGAACCTTTATTTTGTCCACAAATATAGACATAAAGATTTTATTGTCATTGTTTAATAAGGATATTGGTTTATATGATTTACATAGCTATGCATCTTTGTCAGATTTAAGAATAGAGGTTATCAAGGAGTGTCTCTAAGAGGGAGGGATCATATTTTTAGTTTGTACTTCAACCAGAATGTTACGAAGTAAAGATATAATTGAATCTGTGGGCCTTGTTAGGTTTAATGTTTTTGATTTTATTTAGAGATATTCATTTCTCAAGAGATGTTCTAACCTCCTCTGGGATGGGCTTCAAATTCAAAGTGATTAATTCTTGGGTTGTAGCATTTTTGTTTATATTATCAGAGTTATAATGTTTGGTGAAACAATATCCAAAGGCTTCTAATACAGCTCCAGTGTCAGAAACTGTTTGTTAGCACCTTCATATAGTAATTTTAAGATATTATTTGTCTTGGAATGTAATTTTGCTCTTGATTACAAATTGTATGTGTTTGGGAGTACAAGCATAATAATTACATTTTTTCTAATGCTAAGTTTATTTTGTGTGCCAAAATATCTACATATTTCTTGTTTAATGCACCTATTCTTTTTTTATTTGGGTTTGTGGTGATCTAGACCTCAAATAGGACAATTGAGACTGTAGGTTTTGTAGCTCCAATTCCCATTCCTTAAGTTTTTTTTTATACCAGACTATAGTTTTGCCCTAAATATATGTTTTCAGAGAGTTCCAAACCATAATAATATTTGTTTCAGAGTTATTGTTTGTCTCCAAAAAGAAGTTTAATTTTGATAATAATCATGGTTTGAAGTCATTTATTTTGGTGATATAGGCAGAAATTGTAGTAATAGTATTTAGTCTAGTGAAGTCCATTTGTATATCTAAGCTAAGACAATCATGGTCTGACAAAGAACAAGGAAGAACAGTAAAGGATATCAGCTTTAATTTTAAATCACTGGAGATAAGGATGATCCAGTCTTGTTTTACTTTTAAATCTATGATTAGTGTGAGTGATTTTTTTTTATTTTTTGAGTTATATGTATCATACAGATTATAAGAATGTATCAATTTCTTGAGAATTTTAGCAGTAGATGTAAGTCTAAGTGGGTGACTACTTGTATCAGAAATGTCTAATTAACAGTTAAAATTACCCCCTAGAATAAGATCCCCTTTTGATATACTATCAATGAAATCAAGATGTTGTTTGGCAGTTGAAGCACCTGATCCTGGGAACCAATAAATGTTAGCAAAAGCATCTAAATTCTAAATTCTTTGCTTAAATTTTAGTATGATGATAGCTAGTAGCCCTTGGGGTCTTCATGCTTATATAATATTTGAGAGTAGATAATATTATTCTTCCATAGGATCATCACTCCTCTCCTTTTAGACTTAAATGAAGCATGAGCTAGTATTGTATAAGGGTTTGGTTTCCAAACATGTTTCTCTGTATTTTTAAAATTAGTTTCCTGTAAGAATAATAGTTGTAGTTTGTTTAATTTAAGGTATCTTAAAAGGTTTGACCTCCTCTTTGAATTATTAATTACATTTATATTGACTGAGGCTAAAGACATGGTGAGTTATAAAACTAATTTATCCAATGGTCAATAATAATTGATTTTATTATCTCAAAGCATTCAATGAAAATTTGAGACTTCCAAACTTTAATTTGTATAAGTAACATGTTTGTAAAAATCATGACTGTGAATATGACATGAAGTATTTTATAATCAGGTCCGAGTGTAGACAGAATAATCATATTAAAAATAAAGAAACAAATAGTGTATTTCCCCAACGGGTCCACTTCAGAATTTCGAAGTTTAAAACTTTGAATGTCATATGATCTAAGTTTTATAACTTCAAAATTCTGAATGGAGATTGACATACAGAGCAGAATGGGAGATTTCCCTTTTCCTCACAGTAGTGCAATCTCAGAGTTGGTATATTTAAGTAGCAGGGGGTGAGGGCGGTGCAGGGGGGCTTGCCCCCCTGCAAAAACATGTTTTTTTGTTTTGTTGACTGTTTTTTTGACAGGGACTTCAGAATTTCAAGAGCCCGAGGTTTGAGTTCGATATTTTGAACATTGGGATTTTGGTATTTTGAAATTCTGAAATGAACCCTCCCCAACACATACATGGAATTAAATAAATCCAAGTTTGAAAGATAAGATAAAATCAAACTGCTTTTCCAAACCATCATGAACATACCTACCAGCTCTAAACTGTACTAGTAAAGAGACTTGTGCTGTAAACATACAATTGATTGAACATTTTCCAGTAAGATGTTAACGTGCAGTGAGGAAAAAGAAGAAACACACAAGTATTAGCATGTACATATATAACACTGGATGTGATTCCTATTTTAACCTGTGAGTTTAAGTCTTAATTCTTTAATGATGGTTAAAAAGAATTGTAAAAACTAATAAATAGACAATATCTCAGGTGAATTTTGCTGAGACAAGTAATCTAGAGTAAGTTTAACTTCAGGTATATTAGTTTATGTCTTAACGAGAAAGGAGAGTACCAATAATATAAACATTTTAACACCATGGCACTCTAATAGAGTTGACTCTGATCTAGTAAGGAAATGAAGAAATCTTTGACATGAAACAATATATGAGGTATAACGAGTTTAAGACAAGTACAACATTTTTCATCTATTAGCTTGAATCAATAAGAATTAGTATTTTAATTACATTATCCAAAATCTAAACAGGTAAAAGGAAGTTGGGCGCCCTCTTTATGATATATATATATATATATATATATATATATATATATATATATATATATATATATATATATATATATATATATATATATTCCAAAAGGTTCGTGCAGACATATTAGAAAATATTGTGAAGAACACCAATGAACATCAAAGGAGCCTATAGTCTGGCTCAGTCATTTATATCTAGTTAGAGTTTATGTCAGTCCAACTGTAATGCTCTCATTTTGTATTTAAAAACATGTTAGTTAACCAACAGCTTGTGTAAAAATCTTTGGGACAGTATAATGCATACATAAAAAAATGCATAAATGATTGCTTGAGCATAGTTGTTCATCAAAACTAACTTTTTGTTCATGTATATCGTTCTAATCAAGTAAAAGCTGAATGTAAAAGTAAAGATTCCAAAGATTTCTTTTAGTTTAACATTAAGGGGCTTCATGATTATTTCAGTGAAATACATTAAAGAACATTATGTAAGATGAATAGATAATGTTGGACTGCATTTATTTTTATAGAATTAAAAGTCTGAATACATTGTTGTCTATATTATTTGTAGCAAGAATTAATGAATAACCAGATCAGTAAATTAAAATGTGCTTACTACAGACTGTTTACAAACATTGCAAAAATAAAATGTAATACAGGCTATTCTTATAATGGTAATAGCACAGCTTCCTATAACTACTAAGCACTATTAATTATGAATCTGTCATGATTATTACATTTCCTATATTACTAAAACAACTTTTACATTATGCTCCATTTCATCTTCTATGTAGATGCAAATAATTTATTATGTGCTATATTCTAACCATTCTTTTTGCATCAATTTATTATTCCTTTATACTTCTGCAAGGACTTCTTAACCTGCTCAAATTGTATTATTTCTGATGGGATACTGGAAATTCACTCTATTCCTACTAAAACAATTCTTCCATTTTGGTTATAATTTCACAAAAACATAACTCACTTGAAGATTTTTTTTCTGAATTACAACCCTGAACTTGAGAAGAATTCACTAGAAAATCCCATCCCAGCCAGTCCCTGTCCTTCTGACTGGGAATCAGTGTCAGAAAGAGAAGAAATTATTTTTCTTTTACCATGCAATGAGGAGTCAAGATTAGGAGTTAAGGCCTGGAATAAGCCCTTAACAAAGCTGAGCAAATCTTCTCTGTCTATACTGACTGAAACATGAGAAGCCATAAATTTAGCTTGTTTTCTTTTTCTAGGTGACCCCTAGAAAGAGACTGACTCAAGGCAGGGGCACTTTCCCAGGAGTCAGGTAAGTTAGCCCAGCTACATGGTAAACTATTTTTCACACATTCCTCTAAGACTGACGAGAGGTTCTCCTTTGCTCACAAAAAATATCCCAACAACCACAGAAAATGTGTCTAATGAAATTTATATTTAAATGAAGAAAAACTTACAAGACTGTACAGCAGATCTAAAGACTCCACCTACAGTCAAGAAAAATATAAATTTGTCTAAGAATTGTAAAAACAACGGCAGCCCATGAACTCAGGTTGGCATCTGAAACCAAGGACAACTACAAATATTTTTTTAGTTAGAAGCAACACTCAACAATGTAGAGAACTCATGCTAAATGACAAAACCTGCTCAGAAACAGTGTGCATTGCCAGTAACCTAGGTTCATAGGTGTTTAATAGGCTAACAATCACAGGGGCCTTTTTAACCCTAGCCATGCATCCCAAATATCTAACAAGCTCTGGTACCCGTGATAAGTGTAAGCATGGGATTGGGAAATGAAAAATTTACAAGTAGAGGCCTGGGAGATGAACCATTTACTGCCTGTGTCCATTAGAGATGTAAGTGCCAACCCAGGGATGAATTTCTTGCTCCCAATCCAACTGTCCAAACTACACTTGAATTGGGTTAGGGAAGAACTCTGCTTCACATGGATGGGGAGTCTGTTCCAGAGACAGGGTAGTTTCAGGGATACATACCTGTCTCTGAGCAGTTCCTATTTATATCATAGACATTTAAGTCTTTACAATGGGTAATTCTGGTGCTGTTGTTTTGTGGATATGTAGGAGATCCATCAGTGTGGGATCTGACAATGCCTTGTATACCAGGCATAGATCTCACCTCAACAGCCTGTAAGAGACAGGATACAAGGAATGGGCCTTGAGCTGGTCTGCAAAGGAGATGTTACGTATGTATTCTTTTAGTGAGGAACCTCTGTGGATGTTCCAATTGTTGGATATGCCTGGTTAGGTACACACAAAAAGCAGCATTATACTCAATGATAGATCTGATGAATGCCAAATACACTGAACAATGACTTCCTTGGACCTAGATGCTATACCTTTGTTTATAAATTGTACAACATAGAATGATTTCCTCACTACTGTAGACACATTATGGTCAAAGGCTAGATTACTGTCTATAGGTGTCCCCAAGTCTCTGACTACTGGGTCATCTCTTAGGGGTGTGTTGTCAAAAGGATAGTTACCAGTGTGGATGACTTCCTGAAGGATGGTATTATGCATTTCTTGGCATTTAGTTTTAAGTTTTAGTCCATTGCTCTGACACTAGTTATTTGTCTGTGTCAGCCCTTCATGGAGAACATTTGTTTCTGTGGAGGATTCTGTGACTGGTCCTAATTTGCAATCATCTGCAAATTTAGACAGCCAGAGGCCATTGACATTAGCCTTGACTTTAGAGATGTAAATGCCAAAAAGAAGTGGTCCCAAGACCAATTGTTGATGGACTCTACTGGTGACTGGCCTCTTTGTAGAGATGGACTCATCAGTTCTATTTTCCTGGGTCTTGTCTGTGACCATCTGGCAATCCACTTGGTGACATAAGCGTTTATATCGAACATCTTGAGTTTGTCAACAATGCCCGAGTGGAGTATTGCATATAATGCCTTGGCCAGGTCAAGGTAGGAGGTGTGAACTATTTTTCCCTCATCCATTGCTTTGATGACCTTCTCGTGTCCACCAGGTTGATTAGGCATGACTATTGGGTTGGGTGCAGTGTCTGGAGGTTTCCTATGTCATTATCGATCATTTCCATGATAATTCTTTCTGTACAGATAAAAAAGAAGCAAACAGCAACTAAAGGATGCTGCGATAACCAGTATAAAAATGTGAAATGAATCAAAGCGACCACCATGGCTACTGGCATAAACTTTTAATGGATAAAACAAAAACAATAGGATAAGCATTTTCACGCAGTCAGTGCTTCTTCAGATCCACATACAAAGTTCTTTTTCAACATATTCTTTCCTAATGTCACACAGATGTTGTTTTACAACATCTGTGTGACATTAGGAAAGAGAATATTTTGAATGCATTGGCCAAGCATATATCTAGTAATCATGGTTATTCTTTTATCCTGACTGTGAAAATTGCATCAGAAGATATAAAAGGTGGGGACTTGATAAAGAGAACAGAAGTGGCTGAGCTGAATTGGATTGCCACATTACAGGCAGATAAATCACCAGGTATCAATGTTAATATGCCTTTAAAACCAGCCCTAAAGAAAACTGTACTACATTATTGAATTAATTGCCCTCTTTTTATCGGTTGTTGAATGATTTATTCATTGGTTCCTTTGTGTTTTAAATCACATATTAAGAGGCTGTATTTTATTTTGAATGTGGATCTGAAGAAGCACTGACTGTGTGAGCCAGTAGCCATGGTAGTTGCTTTGATTTGTTGTTTCATATAATTCTTTCTGTGGCTTTGCATTTGAGCCTTATGGATCTGTAGTTTCCAGGGTCTGTGGATGGTCCACTTATGTGCAAAGGGATGGCTGTGCATTCATGAGACATGAAGCCTGCTTGGAGGCTATGGCTATAGTTAAATAGCAATTCCAGAAGGCCTGATAGGTTATGTTTCCTGACTATACTGAGAAATGTTTCCTGATGCAGTTTCCATTTGTGGGGGATCATCAGGTTTATACTCAGGTGATCTGTTACTGTATTTTGAGTACCTGGAAGGTATTGTGTCAAGAGATGCAATCCCAGAGAGTGAGCAGTCTCTCAAACCTGCATTGCAAGGTGACATAGACTGTAGCAATAGGTGACACCTTGCTTGTTTATGTATGACATGACTGTGGTGTTGTCTGTTTTGAATAACAGGACCCCTGGTTTCCATTTTTTTTTCTGAATGCTACCAGGCATCTTTGCACTGCCATCATCTCTTTCCAGTTTGTATTTGTCTCTGGATTGAATTTTTGACTTTCCTTGGGATTGGAAGTGTTTACAATGAACCCCCAGTCTGTCTCTGAACCATCTGTGGTGAGTGTTTGCTCTTGAGAAGTGAATTTGAAAGGAAGGCCCTGGTTCTTAGCACAAACCTGTGCCCACTATGCAAATTCCTCCTTGAGACAAGAAATCAGCTGTATTTCAGTCAAAAGGGATTGAGCATGCTGGCACCACACATTTTTGAGGTACCACTGTAGCTGTCTCATGTGCTGCCTAGCCAGAGGAACCATGAGTATGCAAGATGCCATGTATCCCAGTGATCTGAGGAATTCTCTGGCTGATAGGCATTGTCTCTGCATGATCTTTTGGAAGTAGTGAGTCAGGAAAGAGACCTTCTCTGATGGTAAGAAGACCTTTTAAAGGGGATGAGTCCAGTAGAACCTGGTTGATGGATTTGTGTTGGAATTGCTTAGATTAATGGAAAAACCCAGGAAGTTGAAGAGGTTCTGGGTGAACACCAGATCCATATGGAGTTTGGCCAGACTCATGGCTTATATTATACAATTGTCCAAGCAGGGATAGATTTGGACCCCTCTGGTCCTGCAAAAGGCAATTATAGGGGCTAAGCACTTTGTGAAGACCCTGGGAGTGGTAGACAAGCCAAAGGGCAGTGCAGAAAATTGAAATAGATTGGTACCTTGTCTGAAGCATAGACAGTTTGTGTGATTCCTTTATGAGAATGTGCAAGTAGGCATAATTTAGATCCAGAAAGACCATGAAGGCCTGAGCAGCTATTATAGGTAAAAGTTTTTGAAGCGCTAAACATTTTGAATTTTGTAACCAGCAGGGACTGATTGATGGTAGACAGGTCTAAAATGGGATGTCAACAGGCTTCCTTTCTGGGAACTAAAAACAGCCTGGAGTAGAAACCCCATCCATTTTGGTGTTCTGCAACTGGCTCCACTGAACCCTGGGAGTACTAAATCTGAGAATGGGCCTCTGTTCCTTGGTGTGGTAGAATATCTGGATAGCTGGAGTATTTTAAATGCTCTTTGAAAATGAGTTTGTAGCCATTTGAAATAATGCTTAAAAACCAGCTGCCTGAAGTGATGAGGAACCAACTGTCATTGAACAGGGTAATCTTTCTCCTAGTCTTGTGTGGGGGGGGGGTGCAAAGAGAGAGGGATGAATGCGTCATTGCTGCTTTGCCAGGGACCAGTGGCCTAAAACGCCCTTGCCTGGTGGTGTCTGAGGTCCACTGCCTAGGTCTTTGAATTGCTTTTGCCTTTGTGTCCTTTCCCTCCAGGGTTTCCTCTGTCTGCTTTCAGATTGTGAGGGAAAGGGACAATGTTTAGATAGATAGTTCCTACTACTAACCAGAGTAAAAGAGAAAACAAGCCCCAATCCAATACTCAAACAAATGAATCAAACAGGGCAAGAGGAGAAACCACTCAAAAATGATGGGCTGAGAAACAACTTTAATGTACACAAAACATAAGCATAAATGTACAGACTAGTACAAGCATTTTCATCTAATTACTCAAATTTCTTCAGATGAACAACCAGAATTAACAGTCCCACCTTTAAATACTCACAAGATCTAATTTGAAAGAATGTAGAAAGTAGATTGAAAGAATTTCTTAAGTTTATTGAAGCTACTACTGACTTCTTATGATTTACTAGTATAGTCACATATGACAAAAGGGACTTCTTGGACATTAGAGAAAATTGAACAGAGGATTAAGTCTAAGGATTACCATATGCACAAATCCAAAACTCAGAGCTGCTGTTAGTTGAGGTAGGATACTCACGCTAAAACACTAGTAAAACTCAGTCCAAAAAGATGCGTGACTTTCCAATGAGCAATAAAATGAAAGTAGAAATTCAAACAAATAAATCCATGTAAGTTAGCAAATTGTTTATTCCAAGCGCTTTCGCCAAAGGCTTCTTCAGACTCTTTACACAAACTAAAACTTTGAACATCACTTTTAAAACCAACAAAAGCTTGTGATAGGATCTCTATAATCACATGTTTCCTTCATTTAAAAATACAGTAACCCATTAAACTCAGTTCCATGAATGTTACCTTGTTCAGCTAAGAAAAATACTGGTATATTAAAAGTAAGAACTGAATAGTTCAAAATAAACATACATAAAAAACATACATAAAAACATACATAAAAATGCATCGGTGCCCAAACATACATTATATTATATTAAACAATTGAGTATATCTCAGAGCCTTGTCATATTTACTTATCATCTCATGGTGCTTTAGGAAAATCGTACTGAACTTTCAGGCAGTATATATCAAAAAGCCATTTCAGACTTGGTTAGTATAACCCAAACTGCTTGTAATGCACATATTTACAAAGTGTGACTTTAGATATTTCCGTGTTTTACTGGAAGTTCATACTATCCAGAGTAGACTCGTAAAACAGTCAACAATTACAGGTGGTTAAAACTTGTATCACATTAGTTAGGCTATTCTCGTATAAATCAAAGTTAAAACAGTTTTCAAAATTACTTATTTTCTGCAGACTCTGAAGCGCTTTTAAAAATCACAGCACAACAAAGTATTCCTTGCGTATGTGCCTGGTTAATTCTTGAATGCAAAACAAAGAACGCTACTGTGCGCATTACCATAGCGTTCATAAAATAAACATTGTGTCTATTTAAAAAGCCGATTAGGCTTACAACAGGCATAAGTACATGACGAGCTTTTCAATAGCTGTCCATTAGTTCATGCCTTAGTCTCTTCAATCTCCGTTAATAAACAGGGACATTTGACATTTCAGGATGTGAGCGTAACTTACAAAATGTGGGTGGAAGAATGCTTCAACAATAAGCGAAGCAACAAAGCGTCTATATGGAAACAGAGCAATATCTTAATAATTAACTTGACTCTCGTACAGATCCACAATGGTGGAAATAAGCACACTGACTTAAGCAACCATTAATTGCACTTTATAATTGTTACATCCTTGATACCCAAATTTAAAATATAGACATTGTGAAATGTTAAAACTCTTATGTGGTGAAGCGGAAAATATAGGGAAGGAATACATGAGGGAAAGGGAAAATGGGAAGTATTTTGGCACATATATTCTGTTAATCCCGAATGGCATCCTGAGGTGTCTTACATTAGTTTTATAAACAGTACTTTTCAATACTAAATATATGTGTGCAAAGATTCATTTCTTATGACAAATGTTGAAAGTATATGAAATGCCTACAATATGTCTGAGTATATAGATAGGTCATCTACACCATGGTCATAATGTTGTGAGGAAAATGTACCTAACTAATGTGGAATTTAGAACAGTTAGTGGGAGATCTCTTTACCTCGTAATCTTCTACTTTTCAAAAATGGCTTTATTTGGATTTTATCGTTAAGGCCTGGTGGTTTATCGGACCTTAATCTTATGATCCATCTTGTTTCTTGTTCTAAAGTTCTGTTAATTAGATCACCACCTCTGAATCCTTCATACACACATTGAATGGCACAGAACTTAAAGGAATGACTGGTACCAGTTGAACTTTTATGTCTAGCCAATGCATTGGTTTCTGTACCTACTCTAAGGTGGTACGTGTGTTCCCTAATCCTCTCCTTAAATGATCTATTTGTTTTCCCTATGTAGTAACTATTACATCCTAAACATTTAGCCATATATATGACATTTTTACTTTCACAGTTGGTGTTAGTGTTAAAATTGTAAATGCGTCCTGTAGTAGGGTGCTCAAAACTAGTTTCTTTATTAATATAAATACATTGATTGCAATGACCACAGGGTACTGTGTTTCTATTCACTTAGGGAACACACGTACCACCTTAGAGTAGGTACAGAAACCAATGCATTGGCTAGACATAAAAGTTCAACTGGTACCAGTCATTCCTTTAAGTTCTGTGCCATTCAATGTGTGTATGAAGGATTCAGAGGTGGTGATCTAATTAACAGAACTTTAGAACAAGAAACAAGATGGATCATAAGATTAAGGTCCGATAAACCACCAGGCCTTAACGATAAAATCCAAATAAAGCCATTTTTGAAAAGTAGAAGATTACGCAGGTAAAGAGATCTCCCACTAACTGTTCTAAATTCCACATTAGTTAGGTACATTTTCCTCACAACATTATGACCATGGTGTAGATGACCTATCTATATACTCAGACATATTGTAGGCATTTCATATACTTTCAACATTTGTCATAAGAAATGAATCTTTGCACACATATATTTAGTATTGAAAAGTACTGTTTATAAAACTAATGTAAGACACCTCAGGATGCCATTCGGGATTAACAGAATATATGTGCCAAAATACTTCCCATTTTCCCTTTCCCTCATGTATTCCTTCCCTATATTTTCCGCTTCACCACATAAGAGTTTTAACATTTCACAATGTCTATATTTTAAATTTGGGTATCAAGGATGTAACAATTATAAAGTGCAATTAATGGTTGCTTAAGTCAGTGTGCTTATTTCCACCATTGTGGATCTGTACGAGTCAAGTTAATTATTAAGATATTGCTCTGTTTCCATATAGACGTTTTGTTGCTTCGTTTATTGTTGAAGCATTCTTCCACCCACATTTTTGTAAGCTACGTTCACATCCTGAAATGTCAAATGTCCCTGTTTATTAACGGAGATTGAAGAGACTAAGGCATGAACTAATGGACAGCTATTGAAAAGCTCGTCATGTACTTATGCCTGTTGTAAGCCTAATCGGCTTTTAAATAGACACAATGTTTATTTTATGAACGCTATGGTAAATGCACAGTAGCGTTCTTTGTTTTGCATTCAAGAATTAACCAGGCACATCGCAAGGAATACTTTGTTGTGCTGTGATTTTAAAAGCGTTCAGAGTCTGCAGAAAATAAGTAATTTTGAAAACTGTTTTAACTTTTGATTTATACGAGAATAGCCTAACTAATGTGATACATGTTTTTATCCACCTGTAATTGTTGACTGATTCTAGAGTCTACTCTGGATAGTATGAACTTCCAGTAAAACACGGAAATATCTAAAGTCACACTTTGTAAATATGTGCATTACAAGCAGTTTGGGTTATACTAACCAAGTCTGAAATGGCTTTTTGATATATACTGCCTGAAAGTTCAGTGCGAGATTTTCCTAAAGCACCATGAGATGATAAGTAAATATGACAAGGCTCTGAGATATACTCAATTGTTTAATATAATATAATGTATGTTTGGGCACCGATGCATTTTTTATGTATGTTTTTTTATGTATGTTTATTTTGAACTATTCAGTTCTTACTTTTAATATACCAGTATTTTTCTTAGCTGAACAAGGTAACATTCATGGAACTGAGTTTAATGGGTTACTGTATTTTTAAATGAAGGAAACATGTGATTATAGAGATCCTATCACAAGCTTTTGTTGGTTTTAAAAGTGATGTTCAAAGTTTTAGTTTGTGTAAAGAGTCTGAAGAAGCCTTTGGCGAAAGCGCTTACTCGTTTGGAATAAACAATTTGCTAACTTACATGGATTTATTTGTTTGAATTTCTACTTTCATTTTATTGCTCATTGGAAAGTCACGCATCTTTTTGGACTGAGTTTTAAGGATTACCATAAACAAACATTTCCAACTCTTATTTGCACTTTGGAAGTGCACATCCTTTTTATCAGAAAAAAAAATCTACTCAGAGGTCATTTCATTAGGGTGAGTAGGATGAACTCTCAACTCTGATTTTGAGTGGGAATATGACTTTTTGGAGGAGTTGTTCACCGAGAGAGGTTACCCATCATACATACTGAAATAGGCTAGGAGTGAGATTTCGAACCTTAGGGAGAAAAAAGTTGCCCCACTATTAGGTAACAGGGTTCCAGTTACTAATGATGATAATGGACAGTCGACAAATCAGTCCAACAGAGCTTTTATTTTGGAATGCAATATGGATTCAGGGGCAGTCGGGGGTATTATCAAAAAGGAATGGGACAGGTGTAAGAACCTGATTTAAACAACCTTGGTGATGAACCACTGAAAATTGTTTTTAGAAAGGGTAGGAACCTTAAATAGTTATTTCAGGGTGATAAACTGTCTAATACTGGAAGGAATGCAAGAAGGAAAGGTAGGTTTAAATGTGGGACATACTAACAGTGTGGTTACATCACGAATAAGGACAGGGTGTGGCTTGAAAGTAGGGATAGGGAAATTGTTAGAAGCACATACAGTAACTGTGAAACATCAGGGGTGGTTTATTTAGCTATGTGTGGTGCTTGTGGAGCATTTTACATTGGAAAACTGAACGTAAATTGAAAAATGCATCTACGAGCACTACTATGATATTAGGATATCTAATTATAAGAATGCCCTGTACAAGCACACCTTGGGATGTAAGGATGCAAAATTCTTATGCTTTGTACTTGAGAATGTCCACGTGGATGCCGGGGGGATCGTGGGAGACATGACTGGAATACAGGGAATTATTCTGGAGGTGACTTTGGATGCCGAAAGACCCCCTGGTTTAAATGAATATATTTCTATTGCTCCCCTATTAAAATTAAGAGCTGCTAAATTATAATATGTTAGCTTGAATTGTCCACACACTTGTAACCATCAGTAAGTTATATCACTTTTTACCTTATTTTTCTTATGGATACATACTTTTTTATCTGGATATACATTTTTCAAATAGACATATATACATATACTTTTTAACTGGACATACTTTTTAACTCTTTTGATGTTTTACCTAAGACACTTGTTGATTTTTTAATGAAAACAATCAAGATGTGTAATTTTATTTTTTTGTAATTTTTTTTTTTAGTTTTTTACTGATTTATTCATGCTTGTGGATACTCAGTTTGGCCACTAGATGGTGCTACTCATCCATTTTTTTAGAATAATAAATATATTAAGTTGGAATATGTACATATGGATTCACTTTATAATCTTGAAATACTGAAATGTCGAATTTCAGTATGGCGAGACTATTAAGTCGACTCTTCAAAATAGCGAAAGTGCATAATCGCGAATCCAGATATGTCAAATTTGCAGTTATGGCTTTATGCTATGTGACGTGTAGTGTATTGTGTGGATGGTGTCCGGTGTAGTGTGTGGATTTAGGTGAAATTTAAGGTAATTGAGTGTTTTGTAAGGGTTTTGGGTAGGTATTTGAATGTATGTGAGTGTGTTTGTAAGTTGTACGTGTGGGTAAAGGTAGGCAGGTAAAAGTATGAGTGTTTCAAGTGTTGGATGTGGTGGTGTGTGTGTGTGCGTGCTTGCGAGGGACTGTAGAATTTCTGGTTGTGAGTTTACTGTCTTTTTCTGTTTGTGTGATCTTGGAGTTAGTATATATAAGTAGGGGGTGTAGTGTTACGTTTGTGTGTGTGTGTGTTGTTTTTTTTGTAGTGTGGGTATTGTGGTGTATGTATGGTGTGTGTTCACGATTTGAAGTTTTGTGATTTTGGACTGTCGGTGTTTTGTGGATTCAACTTTATGGTCTCGACATACTGAAATTCGACATTTCAGTATTTTGAGATTATAAAGTGAATCCGTACATATACGTGTTTTTGGGATTGGGATAAATTATATTATTATAAGGGATTTTTAATCAATATTACCAATTCCTATAGGGTAAAATATATACTGGCTGAACATTTGTTACAAGTGTGATTGTCAAGGTGTTTTTAAAAAAGTTTCATGCTTTTAAAAAAGTTTTGTGTTTGAAATATTTTAATTGACAGTGTACTCAATGTCAAATTAGATCTTGTGAATATTTAAAGGCGGGACTGTTAATTATGGTTGTTCACCTGATGAAGAGTGATTAGATGAAAACACTTGTACTAGTTGGTGCGTTTAGGCTTATGTTTTGTGTACGTTAAATTTGCCGTTTCTCAGCCTGTCGGTTTTTTGAGTGGTTTCTTCTCTTGCCCTGTTGGGATTTAATAGATCCTGCTAAACCTAGGTGGCTGAACTTGAAGGAAGTCTTTCATAGTTTGCATAGATTTAGCTTTGTCTACCATCTTCTTAAGTACAGCCTCACCTTCAAGTCCAAAGAGGAAGTCCTTGTCCAGAGGGGTATCCAAGAGGTTTGACTTGACATGCTCAGGGAGAGATTGTTCCCTTAGCCATATATGCCTTCTAATAACAGAGCCAGTGGCTGCAGTCCAGTTGGAAGCCTCCATAGCATCATTTCCACAGTGTAAGGAATGCCTACCTACTTGAGAGCTAGAATGACAAAGGTCTAATAATTCATTGGAAAGGTTCTTGTTCTCAAGGGTAGTGAGTTTTTGCTTCAGCTGATCCAAAATTGTCTGCTGGTATTTAACCATGTGGAATTAGCAGTGAAGTACCCTCATAGCTAAGATGGGAGAAGTGTAAACTTTTTGCCAAATCTCTCAAGAGCCCTGCTCTCTTTATCAACTGGTAAAGTTTTTTTTTTTTTAGGAACTGGTTCTACTCCCTTTGGGTCCTGGGGTGACAACCTCTAGATCAGCAGAAGGGTTCTTAAAGAGATGCTTATGAGAGTCCAGCAGCCTATTAAACCTGTCTGTTTTTTGAGGGACTGGAGGAAGGGAATCAGGAATCAAAGAGGAATCTAAGAAAACATCCTCTATAACATATAAAACTGGAGAAATGGCATGAGGCTTGTGCTCTGGCAGGTCAAGGAATTCTCTAATCCTCTTTTTGGATTTTGGGTAATCCTCTGCTTCCCACTGGAGATATTCCCTCATGGCATGAATAGTTTCTCCAAAAGTAATGCCAGCAGGGGGAGAGGCAGAAGCCAGGTTTTCTTCAGAATCTGAATCCTCAAATGAGGTCAGGGAGGGTCCTTCATCAAAAACAGACTACTCCTGGTCAAAATCCTCATCAGACTCAAAGGAATCAGAAAGTACTTCGGGGGTAGGATTCATTTTTCTTTTCCCTGGGGGAAGACTCAATGCGGGGTTGTCTAGATATGATGAGGGAGATTAAGTCTTCAGCTAACCTGACTAAATCTTTTTGATATCCATATGAATAGGGGCCAGTAGGCATAAGCGTAGGCCCTTAGGAAGTTTCCTTCTTTGGGGTAGCTTTGACCTTGGACATAGGAAAGTCCACAACTCTGACACCAGTTTCTGCAGAAGAATGAATAACTGGTGCAGGCTGAAGCCTGGTTAAAGCAGGGTCATCAGAAGCCAAGGCCTGCTGAGCAGCCCCAGACCTGACAAACTGAATGCAAAGGCCTGTGTAGAAGTTGAGGGACCACATGGCGTGTTGGACTCAACAGAGGCCTGCAACACCACCTCAGCTGTGGAAGGGGACTGTAAAAGCACCTCACCTTCTTCAGTGATAATGAGCCTTAGAGGACTGACTGACAGAGAATGTCATCCAAGGCCCTAAGGTTGAGTCTCTTTTTTTATCCCTCTTATACTTAGAGAGCTCAACCTCAGAATGACTGGCAGATTCTATCAGAATCTGAGAACTAGCTGCAAGACTAAGGTGCCTAGCTAAGACCTCGGCCCTATGCCTAATAGTCCTAGAGTTGAAATGGGCACAAAAACAGCAGTTAGGTATCTTGTGATGTGAGTCTAAACAGGTAACATAAAGTGAATGGAAGTCACGGTGTGGAATCTGCTTACCAGAATGGAGACAATTGTAACTTTATCTTACATGAATTAACCAAGAAAAGAGAGCTCCTCAATGGGGTACTTAGCTTTCAGAAGACTTCTCTCTTTTTTTTTTTGATTTCTCCAAGTCTTTTGAGTTTCTAATACCATGACGAGAATGGACCCCATTCCTAAGTCAGAGTACGATTAAAGTTCATGAAATTAGTATTATTTCACTCTTTGATGTTAGCCAAAAGTGCTCTTCGCAGTACCCGCAATGTGCCCAGCAATGACTCCTTCTGCAATTCATACAGTGTTACATGAATTGGTAACATATCTAAATATGATTGTAAATTCTTTTTATAAGACCAGTTGCTCCTACTACTATTGGAACTGTCTGGGTATCTTTCTTCCACATGGCTCTCGTTTCTGCCTGCAGATCAAGGTATTTTATGACTTTGTGTCTCTCTGTATGCAAAACACTATAGTCACTAATTGTGGCAATTTCAATGATCAATGCTATTTTTGTCTTCTTTTCTTGGATCACTATGTCCGGTTTTCTAGTATCTATCTTTTGGACTGTTGGTATTGGGTGATCCGATGAGATGTAAACTTCATCATTTTCTATGATTCTCTGTGGCTCATGTTTCCAATGTTTTTCAGCCACTTCGATATCATAATGTTTGCGCAATCTCCAGTGTAACAAACTCGCCACATTATTATGCCTTTCAGTATACAGTCCCTCTGCCATTAGAGCATTGCAACCAGCAATAAGGTGTGTAACTGTTTCCAACTCGGTTCCACAAAACCTCCATATGTCTTGTTTCTCCCACATGTTCAATGGACTTAGTAAACCAGCATGTACGCACCCACTATCTTGGGCTGCCAATATTAACCTTTCATTTCTTGATGTAAATTCACCTCTCCTTAACCATTCCTGCGTTCGTTCTTGATCAACATGAGGCTCTTCCAGAAGTTTTTTTATGCTTGCAACTATATTTATGTTTTTTCCACATTTCTTGCCTTCTCGTCTGATCCTTCACCTTATATAATTTTTCTTTTATAGCACATTCAGTTGCTGCCTGGTTTTTATCCACTTCTGGTTTGATTTCCATTCCTGCTTGACGTCGATATGCTTCTGCTAAATTAAGCAGAGATGTCATCTTATATTTATTCTCCTCATATTTCAAATCTTTCACCACATTTAGATCTTGTGAGGTCAATAGATATGTGTGGAGTCCCACGATTGCAGCTCTATACATGTAATCAATTTTAAGGAGGCCCATCCCTCCTTCAGAACGGGGGATATATAATCTTGGTATACACTGACTTTTATAAATCATTTGGTGAGCATGAAGCATCCTTGTTGTTTTGATATCCAGTCTATCCAACACTTTTTGGGGCCAGTCAATCACACCAAAACTATAAGTTAGGACAGGAAGAGCAAATTGATTTATAGCTTGGATCTTGTTCCTAGGTGTCAATGCTGTTTTCAGGATTAATTTAAGTCTTCTAAAGTACTCCTTACTAAGCCTTATCTGCATTTGTTCATGTTTTATTGCTGATCCTTCAATTCCCAAGTATTTATACACCCCTCTTGCTCAAGTTCTTTTATATCACATTCTTGTCCCAAACTAATGTTTTCCTGGTGCTGCAATTTTCCTTTTTTAAAGGTTACGTTTGCACATTTATCAAGACCAAATGACATTCAGATATCATATGAAAAAGTTTTGACAACCTGCAGCTGTGCTTTCAGTTCCTCATCTGATGAGCTATACAATTTTAAATCATCAACAAAGAGAAGATAAGTCATTAGACTTTGTTGTTTTCTAGAAGACAAATTGTAGCCATGGCCTAGGCTGTTGAGTAAGCAGCTTAATGGGTTAATGGCAAGGCAGAATAACAAGGGTGACAGAGTCGCCCTGGAATATCCCCCTTTGAATTTTTATCCCTTGCAGGTTCACTGTTAAGTAAAAGCATTGTTTTTCCTGTTGTTAACCAGTGCTGTGCGTGTTCGTGGGTGCATATATAAATAGTCCTTACTCATGGCTAAATCATCATGCAAAGAAGTTATCACTTTAAGCCAAAAGTTAGGTACTGCATCTGGGCCTGGGGTTTTCTAGTTAGAGGCTTTTCTCAACTTTATTTCAATCTCTATAGTTGTTATTTCATCCCATTTCATATCCTGTACCTTTAAACTTCTTATTCTCTCTTTTACTTCTATCCATTTAGCATCTTTGTTATGTTCCACAGGATCTTCATAGATACTTCTCCAAAATGTATCTACTGCCTCTTTGTTTTGGCAGTCTATCTATTCCTTTTACCTTATTTCCCAGTTCTCTATAAAACTTTTTTGGGTCATCAATAATTTGTTTATTTTGTGGTTTTCCCTTATATTTATCTTCATATCTTCAAAGTCTTTCCGCCTGTTTTGTAATTTTTTAGTTTGTTATCTCCAGTAGTGCACAATAGATCTTATTTTCATTGATCTGTTCCCTCTTCTATAATCTTTTAACAATGATACTTCTTGTCTTTGCTGCTTTATAGTGTTCTCTATTCGATATTTCCATGATGGTATTCGCTGTTGCCCCCTCTTTTCCCTTGCTACTCCATGTTCCTGTGATAGAACTTTACCAGTTATTAATTTAGCAGCACAGTAATATATTCTGTTTATTTCTGTTATATCGCATGGGTCTCTATGGACAGCGGTAATTACTGTGTTCATTTGTTTTATCAAGCTTCTGACTTTTGGGGGTTTATTAACCTTCTGCAGTCTATTTCTCTCATTGATCTTGATATATCTATCTTTGTCTATTAAATCAAGCAACTCTTCTCAACTCCTTTTCTTCCATACTGAGGGCACATCCCTTGTTTTCCATTTCCTCTGGGAATTCTATAGAAAGTTCTATAGCATCTTCCTGTGGCACATTCTCTTCAATTTCATCATGTGTCTTCTGTTGTTCTGTCATATGGGAACTCACTGGCCTATCACTCCTCAACATTGACTGCATCAGAGTTTCCACAGTTTCCTGTTTCTTTCCTTGCTGTCTAGCTTCAAATTAATGTTTATACTGGTTTCTTGTGGAAGGCTCCAAAATATCTTGATATGGCACCTGACCAGTTACTTCCTGTTCCACTGGTTTCCCCTTAATTTGGATATCCATTGCTCTATCCTGTTGTGGTGCTTTCTGCATTTGATTTTCTACACTGAATCCTTCTCTTTGCAGCTTTTCCATTACTTCAATTTCTATTTCTTTGACTTCTCCGTTACTCATCTCTTTTTCTACTTTTCCTCTTAGTCTTCTTATTTTTTGTATTGTAAAGTTTTCCATATCCAGATTCCTTTGCCTATATTTTTCTTCAAATATCTTTGGTGCTGCTCTTTTTGTATTAATTAATTTTGCTTTCTCCTTTGCATAAATATTACACCATATTAATTCTCTTTTCCTTTCCCCTGTCCATATTTCTTCTTCAGATGTCTCCTAGTCTTCTTGCTTTTCCTTATTCTGGGGACATTCTCCAGCATACTGTGATGTAGTCTGTCTTAGACCTTCTACATTAAATCCTTGGGAATGGAAATGGGAAGCCCCATTGGTGGATGGGTCTATTTATGTAAGAATGAGTATTCACTGTTCAAAGGTATTTCACTGATGAAGGCTATCTTGCCGAAACCAGTACGGACAATAAAATTACTTTAGCCATTCTTATGGCATGATTTGATTCCATTTGCTGTGTTTTGTGCCTTTTTTGTTTCACCCACATGCTGGCCATTAGTGACTGTTTCCTCATTTGGTTCGGCCCTGCCTTGCCGTACATGCACAGCGTCTTCACTTTGCAGAGATGGACATCTGTCAGGTGCATTCTCTGCAGTCATTACTATCCAAAGTATTGATAGTCACCCACCAACACCAGGCATATTTGTACTACTTAAGCCAAATTAAATTTATCACTTTTATTTGTATGAAACTGAAATGAATCACAATGTATACCTATTAATAAGCAACTACTGCTGCACTACACCAATATGTGTCCAGCCTCCTCACATCTCTTAGTTACATCACTATTAACATTTATGTCTCACAATATCAGGACTTTAGGTAATGCCATAGGGATGGAAAATGGGACAGGTAACAAACAAAATGCTTTTATTTATCACACAGCAAGCACAATTAATATTGACATAATTTCAAATGACATGTCTGTCTTTCATGTTTAGTCAATACTGACTTTACTTGGGTTTCCCACCTCAACAAATTCATACACCAAAATGAGTGACAAGGGGCTGGATTCAATAAAGCCTACACTGAGTGTATACTAATGTACACACTATGTATTCAATAAAATTCTTATTACATTTTTTTGCTCTCTAGTCACTCAAATATTGCATTAAGTGTACATGTAGACTACACTTTGTGGTAACCTGTATGAATCCCTGTCAATATTTAAAGCTGCAAGAATATTAGTAGGAAAACTAGAATTAGGAAGAAGGTGTTAGTTATGTCTGAGTTGTCTGTTCACTCAGAAGAGTGTACACTTAGTGCAGGCTTTATTGAATCTAGCCCAAGCACAACCTCCTTCCGTAAAATGATCTGTTAACAGGTTTTAAACCCTGCATTACATGCACTGATTCTCTAAGCTCAATACATTTAAACATTATGCCATGGAGATAGGTGTGTGAAAACTCAAACTTCTTCAATCAATATTGTCCAGAGTACTGAGGAAAGGACAACAATGTCAGTCTCAACTGTGCCATTGATGGCATTCCAAATTAAATTTCTGTTTTTACCTTGGGAAGTGAACTGCTAGTCACTGCTACTGACCTCTGGCCAGTCAGTGGAGTGCAATGCCAAACAGCATCCAAATGATTAAAAAATAAAAGTAAACAAGTACTTTAAATGTACATTTCTAATGTTTAATCAGCTATGTTGTCTTGCAACAAGAACCTGTATGGATTTGAACCATCAAACCAATGTATTAAGCACAATCATTTAGAATTATGCCCCATATTTGCCACAGACATATATTAGCAAGAAGAAAAACTGTTTAGATGTATTCATTGTGACACTGTATCAAGTCATAGTGAAAATGCAACAGAAACAAGTTATGAAAGGTATACTTTCCCATTTGCCAGTGAATGCCTGGATGACTGGGATATTTACAACAGTTAGGATTCTCATATAGTCTTCTTTCAGCTTTTCCCGGTTAGGGGTTGCCACAGCGGAACTCCCGTCCATTAATGATTGGCAGTGGATTTTTATGGTGCCGAGTTGCCAGCCCGATGCCCAACCTTCAAAGAAGGCACGCCCATTCATGCACGCACCTACCTGCATGTCTTTAACATCACTCAACCACAGGGAGGACATGCAGACTCCACACAGAAAGCACTCAAGCCAAGAATCGAATGGGAGAACCTCTTGCTGTGAGGCGACAACACTAACTGCTGCACCACCACAGCCTATCTGTACTTGTACAATATTAAACAGAGTGCAAATGCAGCAGGTGTATTCCCTCTTTCTTTATGGTGCCTCATTCCCTTATCTGTGCTTTCCTAAGAGCAATGCTATCTCATTTTTACTGCATATGGTATCTGTATCAATGCTTAATATACTCTATTGAATATGCACAACATTTCTAAGTAAGCAGCAAAAGTGTGGTCATCAAAAGAGCATTGGAATGTTCGGAATGTTGTTCTCCTGATTCAATGTCCTTTCAGAATTTTTTCAAAGTCTTTTGTCCCTGACACACCGCCAGTAAGTGTACATCAAAGATGGGAGATTGTGCAACACTGATTTTTCCTTTAGTCAGACTAATCATTGACACTTGCAAGCTATTAGCAGGTAACACTTCTCACTGCTTGTCCTTGACGCCCTACAGCATGTGCATGGAATCATGTAGCTCCTTAAACCATGTTTACCTTCCCTGCACTTAATGCAGCTTGTAGTATTCAGGAATGCTAATGATTTATCTCCTTATTTGCATAATCACAGGGCTGACTCTACACTATAGAAAGGTAATTGTGTAGCTAATGCACTTGTATCATAGTGGTGAGACTGCTTGGACCCAGATAACTATGTACTTTTTGCACTGCTTTATTGTCAAGGTACATTGCTATTTCTTATTAATGCTTTTAATGCAACTTTAAGGATGAATTGCAATGTCCATCACAAACTTCTTCTCTATCTTTCTTGTTTCTTCTTTATCCTTTACTGTTGCCATAGTCCAAATATATCAGTTATGTTTGCATTATAAAAAAAAATTGATACAGAATGCAAGCTGACTTATATTTTGTATGTTTTATTTTATTTGGATTTGGACAGTTATTGTAGATGAGTGTAATACAACTTTATAGCAATGTCAGGTATTTTTCACATTGGCACAAAGAAATGCATTATGTTTGTGATATCTACCTGGCTGCCCTCCACAGCAGTGAAAATGGCACTGTAATAGCTTTCTACATTTCAAAGTGCACATTGTGAATTATTATTGATGATGCTGCAATGTATTACACATTTACACAACCTGTTCTTTGTATTACATAATTGTATATTAATACTTTTTTTTTAGGGGATGTCTTAAATTGTGTGTAATCATCATCTTCTTTCGGCTGTTCCCGTTATGGGTCAACACAGCAGATCACCTGTTTCCATTTCTTCCTGTCCTCTGCATCTTGCTCTGTCACACAAACCACCTGCATGTCCTCTCTCACCACATCCATAAACCTTATCTTAGGCCTTCCTCTTTTCATGTTACCTGGTAGCTTCATCCTTAGCATCTTTTTCCCAATATACTCAGCATCCCTCCTCAGCACATGTCCAAACCAATGTAATCGTGCCTCTCTGGCTTTGTCTCCAAACCTTCCAACCTGGGCTGACCCTCTAATACACTTATTCCTAATCCTGTCCACCCTTGTCACATCCAGTGCAAATCTTAACATCTTTAATTCTGCCACATCCAGCTCAAACTCCTGCCTTTTTGTCAATGCCACTGTCTCCAACCCATATAACATAGCTGGCCTCACTACCCTCTTGTAGACCTTCCCTTTCACTCTTACAGGTACTCATCTGTCACAAATCACTCCTGACACTTTTCTCCACCCACTCCATCCTGCCTGTACTCTTCTTCACCTCTCCTCCACACTCACCGTTACTCTGAACTATTGACCCCAAGTATTTAAACTCATCCACCTTCGCCACCTCTACTCCTTGCATCCTCACCATTCCTCTATCCTCCCTCTCATTCACAAACATATATTCTGTCTTAGTCCTGCTGACCTTCATTCCTCTTCTCTCTAGAGCATATCTCCATCTCTCCAGCGTCTCTTCCACCTGTTCCCTTCTCTCACTACAGATCACAATGTCATCTGCAAACATCATAGTCCACGGGGACTCCTGTCTGATCTCGTCTGTCAACCTGTCCATCACCATTGAAAATAAGAAAGGGCTCAAAGCTGATCCTTGATGTAACTCTCCATGAAAAAGAACAAACCAAAAACCAACAAATAAAAATGAAAAATGGACCAACAACAGGAACTAGAGGACGAAAACCACCACAACGAATTTACCTAGGTTTCGTCTTTATTCAGACTTCTTCAGAATAAAATTTTATTCTGAAGAAGTCTGAATAAAGATGAAACCTAGGTAAATTCGTTGTGGTGGTTTTCATCCTCTAGTTCCTGTTGTTGGTCCATTTTTCATTTTTAATTGATCCTTGATGTAACCCCACCTCCACCTTAAATGCGTCACTCCCACCGCAGACCTCACCACTGTCACACTACCCTCGTACATATCCTGTACCACTCTTACATACTTTTCTGACACTCCTGACTTCCTCATACAATACCACAACTCCTCTCTAGGCACCCTGTCATATGCTTTCTCTAAGTCTACAAAAACACAATGCAACTCCTTCTGACATTGCCTGTACTTCTCCATCAACACTCTCAGAGCAAAGATCGCATCTGTAGTGCTCTTTCCTGGCATGAAACCATACTGCTGATCACTAATCATCATGTCCCTTCTTAACCTTGTTTCCACTACTCATTCCATTAACTGCATGCTGTGACTGATCAATTTAATCCCTCTGTAGTTACTACAGCTCTGCACATCACCCTTATTCTTAAAAATCGGTACCAAAACACTTTTTCTCCATTCCTCAGGCATCCTCTCACTTTCCAAGATTTCATTAAACAATCTGGTTAAAAACTCCACTGCCATTTCACCTAAACACCTCCATGCTTCCACAGGTATGTCATCTGGGCCAACAGCCTTTCCATTCTTCATTCTCTTCATAGCTATCCTTACTTCCTCCTTGCTAATCCATTGTACTTCATGATTCACTATCCCTACATCATCCAACCTTCTCTCCCTCTCATTCTCTTCATTCATCAACTCCTCAAAGTACTCTGCTCATCTCCTCGACACACTCTCCTCGCTTGTGAGTATGTTTCCCTCATTATCCTTTATCACCTTTACCTGCTGCACATCTTTCCTAGCTCGGTCCCTCTGTCTAGCCAATCAGTACAGGTCCTTTTCTCCCTCCTTAGTGTCCAACATTTCATACAACTCTTCATATGCCTTATCCTTAGCCTTCGCCACCTCTCTCTTTGCCATGCACCTCATCTCCTTATACTCCTGTCTACTTTCTTCATCTCTCTGACAATCCAACTTCTTCTTTGCCAACCTCTTTCTCTGTATACTCTCCTGTACTTCCTCATTCCATCACCATGTCTCCTTGTTGTCCTTCCTCTGTCCAGATGTGATACCAAGCACCTTTCTAGCAGTCTCACTTACTAGCTCTGCTGTAGTTACCCAGCTATTTGGTAACTCTTCACTGCCACCCAGTGCCTGCCTTAACTCATCCCTGAACTTACCTCACAATTACCCTTTTTCAATTTCCACCACTTGATCCTTGGTGCTGCCCTCACACTCCTCCTCCTTCTCTTCTTGATAACCAATGTCATCCTACAAACCACTATCCTATGCTGCCTAACTACACTTTCTCCGGTCACCACTTTACAGTCTCCAATCTCCTTCAAACTGGCCCTCCTACATAAGATATAATCCACCTGTGTGCATCTTCCTCCACTCTTGTATGTCACCCTATGCTCCTCCCTCTTGTTAAAATATGTATTCACCACAGCCATGTCCATCCTTTTCGCAAAATCCACTACCATCTGACCTTCTGCATTCCGTTAACACCATACCTACCCATCACTTCCTCATCCCCTCTGTTCCCTTCACCAACATGCCCACTGAAATCTGCTCCAATCACCACCCTCTCACCCTTGGGTACAGTCATCACCACTTCATCCAATTCACTCCAAAATGTTTCTTTCTCATCCATTGCACACCCAACTTGTGGAGCATACACACTAACAACATTCATCATTACACCATCAATTTCCAGCTTCATAAACATCACTCTATCCAACACTCTTTTCACCTCCAAAACACTCTCAGCATACTGTTCCTTCAGAATAACTCCTACGCCATTTCTCCTCCCATCCACACCATGATAAAACAATTTGAACCCACCTCCGATACACCTAGCCTTACTCCCTTTCCATCTGGTCTCTTGCACACACAATATGCCAACCTTCCTTCTGTCCATCATATCAGCTAGCTCTCTCCCTATACCAGTCATACTGCTAACATTCAAAGTTCCGACCCTCACTACCACAGTCCTAGCCTTTCTCCTCTCTTCCTGCCTTCGGCCATGTCTTCTGCCTCTTCTCCTCCTTCGGCCAACAGTAGCCCAATTTCCGCCAGCACCTTGTAGGCTAACAGTACTGGTGGCGGTTGTTGTTAACCCAGGCCTCGACCGATCCGGTATAAAATTTTTTCTTGGTGTCTGCATTTTGTTTGTTTTCTATTTCAACTCATACAGGGATGACACCCAAGAAGACATTTTTGCCCTTCAAGCCACCATCCACTGATGCAGAAAATGTCATTATCCAAGCCTTACACTGTCATGGGGCTTTTAAGTTAGATAGCGAAAGAGTGACCAAACTGCCCAAGACAGGATATGGCTGCAGGTGGTTGACGACATCAATGCAGTTGGAGGACATGGAAAGAATAACTACTTCTAGATTTGACACAGAGCAAGTGACAGGTTAGCCTCTGTTGCAGGCTGCAACTGCCTGAGAACAGGTAGCTATGGGAGATGGGCCTGCTACTGAACCACCACTAACTGAAAAAGAGGAGTTCCTGCCCACTGTCACAGATCCAGATAGCTCTACAGAGTACTCATGCAGAATCTTTGATGCTGATGTGGATGACAGACCCACAGTGTTTCAGTCAGACCATTCAGGTATGCAAAATACAAGTGTCACTGTTATATCTTTATATGCATATATAAGTCTGACCCATCTAGAGCCAGCAATAAGTATGAGTCAAATGACCAAGTGATAGTGAGCTTGAAGATGGTGTTGGGTAATGGAGATTCAACTGGTCAACACATTTTTATATGAGAACATACATAAACTGCACAAGTAAAGGGACTGTTCTCTGTTTTTTTTTTGTTTGTTTCATTGGCATCATGATACTTATTAGCCTTCTTTCTTTCCCAATCCTTAAAATACAGGGACATCTTGATTTCAGGTCACAAGACCACCTGCACATGGTGAGCATGTATTTTGTTTATTACTGTATACAAGATACATGCAGGCCTACATGAGAGGAACATTTATGTTTATTTAGCATCTATTACAGTTTAACAAGCCTTTCATTTAGAATAAAATGTGAAACATTTTATTCTTTATTTCTCCATTTGTTATGTTCATTGATTATCATGGGTGATCTTAACAGTGGCACTGTGGAACTCCTATTACCTGATGTCAGGATAGTTGTAGTCTCTGGTGATGATGAACAGGCCCTTGTTTGGGAGTGCAGAGGGTCAGTTTGGCACTGAGGTTGTGGCTTCTACATCCCCTGTACATATTTCAGAAATAGCATCCTTACACATATTCATTACACGGTGACCGCTGATACAGGTCAGGTTGAGAGTGGCAGAACTAATCAGGGTAGTGTGATTACTCCAGTTGCAGAACTGGTTGTTTGTCCCCATGGTCACCTTGAGAATGAGGTGCCGCAAAGAAAGGCTGGTAGAAATAAACGAAAAGCAAAACGGCTATACAGGTAAAACCCAGTATATAAAAAGAGAAGTATATGAGAGAAAGCACTATACCGGGTACCACACAATAACGTCTTTATTTAAACAAAGTAAAAAGGAGAGCTTCATCAGACAAAGAACTAACTGTTCAACTGCTTGTTTTATATCACTCTGTCAAAAAAATTTTTTTCCAATTAGTGACATCATACAACTTTTGAAAATTTAAAGGCATATATGACAAGAATATTGTAAAATATGAATATAAAATATATATACAAAATTGTAAAGTATGTTCATATTTATGCCTATCTAATTTAAAACAGTTAAATAATCTCATTAAAAATGCATATATATAAAAAAGCATATAAATAAAAATGCATAGTATATTCATATTTATGCATATCCAATAAAGTATTTAAACAGTGGTTCATCTATTAAATCAGTAATTAATAAGTCAAAAATCAAAAAAGACACTTTATCAATGATGGCATTCACTGTAACTTTTGAGATTCCTCTGTATGTATCATTATTAAGCAGTAACTTATACATTTGTAATTGCTTATCTAAAATAACAATACCTCCACCTTTATCTGCCTGTTTAATAATGACAGAATTCAAGTTCTTTAGTTCAGTGCTCTATATTCACTTGTATTTAGATTTCCATAGTAATAGTCACTCAAATTATCATCATATATTTGCCTAAAAGATGTTTCATATATATCAAGGAATCTTTGTATACTCGGGGGAGTATAAGGAATGAAAGTGCTAGGCTGTTTAAACACATTCATATTATTTGTAACATTGTTTGGGAACAAAACTTTTAGAGACAAATTCCTGCCTAATAATTTAAGGTCTTTAATCATTTCTGTAAGATTAGCCTTTCTAGCAGGTATAAATGAAAGGCCCTTATTTAAAACATTCAACTGTTCCGGTGTTAAAATAATAGAGGAAAGGTTCAAAATCAAACATGTAGTTAAGTCGAGAATGTACTGCTCCTTCCAGTGAACCCAGTTGCAGTGACTGTCCTTTGTGTACATATTGTTTCATTCGATTCTTGTAAGGTAGTGGTACTCTCAAAGTGAAGTTGCCTTGTTTGCTGGCATCTAAAAAAATACTTTGTGTTTTCAGTCACTTGTATGTTTGAAGTTCCTTCCTTTCTTAGAGTCGATGAAGTATGACTTGTAGATGGTAAAACTGCATATGTTTTCTTTGGAATAGCTCCTAATTTACTGTTTTTATCTGGTAGATAGGCTGGTAGAAGTGCTCACAGCAAACCTGCTGTCTGCCTGCCTCCTGATGCTGGTGTAACATTAAATGCCTCAAGACTTAATGTGTAGTGCCACAGTAGAAGCACACTAATGATTTAACAGGGTCTCGCAAGAGATAGTGTAAGTGCTAAACTTCATGCATTCTGACGTGGGTGATTCCTTGGACAGGATGAATGACGCACTGGATCAGGCAGTATCTGTGATGGAATATCTGCTGGGAAAGGGTGGGTACTCCTGTGGCCAGAGAGTCACTACATTTTCTGTTAGCAGACATGGTTGTGCAAACTCCAGCTCCCATAGTGACATTACTTCCACTGCTCTGTAAGTGACTGCAGTGTCCACACCCATTGTAGGCAATCACTCACATTCAGGTAGTACCCAAAGTTCTAGTCTAGCCAGGGCCATGGAAGTAGCAGTGCAACTGCTGGGAGAGGTGGTTCTCATGGTTGAAGGCAATGATGTTCAAATCTCTACCATGCAGGAATCACACCTGTCAGAGATGCCAGGACATAGTACTAATACAGTGCTTGATTGTGCTCATGCAGACTCGTACATTAAAAAAAGCACTTCCCCCATACCACCTCACACACATGTAGACTATCTGCACAATACTAAGTGCTATACATCTGCTGTTACTGACCCTGAACACTGTATGCTTTAATAAATACAGATGATTCTTGCTTGTACACACACACACACACACACACACACACACACACACACACACACACACACACACACACACATTTGGTGTCCATCTTGCCATCTTGCCCTCCTACCCCCAACCCTGTGCAAATGATGACTGTGCCCAGTCCTTTGCACATGCCTTTGTAACTTTGAGCATATATGTGTGATGAACACAGTGGATAGCTAATGCTTGCTTACTCACCAGTTTGCATTTATCAATATGCTTTGCAGAAGAAAAGTTTTTGATTTCTTGCTCCTAAATACTTGTGAATGACTGCTTAAATAATTGTTGAAGCTTATTGTATTTCAGTTAGCATTGTAAGTAAAGCAGTGGAACCAGCAGGTACTTCTGTCTTGCTTGATAAGGTTGTGCAAATGAGCGCATAATTGACCTGTTCCACATTTTACATACAGTGATCAATTGAATTGCTTGCTGCGCAGTATTGGTTAGAATGAGTTTATATCACTTCTTTCAACTTTTATTTTATCAAATGACTAATCACTGAACCCTAATTGTTGAAATATCTATTCAGCGAATGACCTAAACATCGAATTGAAATTCATCTAAATGTTTTAGTTCACCAACACTACAAACGTTAAATATGCTGTGACAGTAAGCTTTTTTTTTACATTTTTGCTGCGCCTCCCCACACCCCCAGCAAATTTAAATACACCAACTCTGAGAACACATTACAGTGAGGTAATGGGTAAATCACAGCCAGTTATGTCTTATCATACTTTTTTTCAGGATGGCCAACTAAAACAATTCGATGTTTAGGTTGGTCGCTGAAAAGGGATTTCGACAATTAGGGTTCCATGATTAGTTATTCAATATTGTTCTATAATGTGATATAGACCCAGTTAGAATATATAACTGTATATGCAAACATCATACAGTACATATGCAATATTACTGACATAACTGTACACCTCATACAAATGATCTTAAGGGCATACACGTATTTCTATACAAGAGTACTCTTGTTATGCAACCTTCTTGTTTATGTTACAGTTTCCACACTTACCTCATCATTACTGCAGGTAACAACTGTGTCCTTTGGACTGTCCCTCTTTGATGCTATCAGAGCACAGCAATTACATGGTTAAGAAAATGTTGTGGAGTTTGACAGGTAACAGTCTTCTTATATGTATGAATGTATGTATGTATGTACGTGCATGGGATCCTAAGCTTTGACCTAGGTAGTGATTGTGTGCACTCTTCATTGCCTCTTAGCCAAAGCCAGGGCATACTGTGCACACCATCAGCTGCTAGCAACAGCAGCAGCTGGTGGGTCTATATTAGAACACCGAACGTTCAGAATTTCGAGTGTTCTAATATCAACCCGTTTTCAGTGAACTCTGAAAATATCAAAGAAACAGAAAACTAAATTTCTTCCTAGGGAAAGAATTCTGTTGTCCGTTTCTGTTGCTGCGGTATTTTCAGAGCTGTGGTGGAAAGTTACGGGTCGGGTTTAGGTAAGTGTGCGATTGTGTGGACATGAGGGTTAGGGCTGGTTAGGTGAGTTCGGGTTAGGGCGCGGGTCAGGTAAGTGCGATTGTGTGGATGTGAGGCTTAGGTTGGGGTAGGTGAGTTAGGGTTAGAGCACTGGTGAGATGACTTGTGATAGTGACAGACCTTAGGGTTAGGGTTAAGGTAAGTGGATAGTGGTGTATGTATAGTTTAGTGTAGGGTTAGGTGTAAGAGTTTAGGTGTATGTGTGTGGATTGTTGTTTGTTTGGTGTGCTTGTGTTGTGTGTATGTGTTTTGGAACAGCAAATTTTTTCCGTAGGAAAAAATTTACTGTTCTGAATGTTCAATGTTTTTAATTTTCGATTCCTTGGGTTCGATATTAGAACACTCGACATTTTGAATGTTCGGTGTTCTAATATAGACCCGAGCTGGTGGTTCTCCCTCAGACTCCTCATCTTATCTGCTGATGGCACTGTCTGTGGTCCTGCCACTTTCTGTCTTTGTTGAATCTATTTCCTGAGAATTATATTGTATAACATTGCACAGACTAATTACTTCAGCAGAGGTGCCTGGATCTTACTGCAGTGCACCTCCAGATATGCCCAGACCCCCGAACCTTGATTTCAGCAAATCAAACATGTTTTATAATATTCCTAGTTTGAGCATGGGCTTCATTGTATCCTTGCTCAGGGGGGTTTATGGCTTCTCATGGGTGTCATTAGCCAGTGCTCCATTGCATAACCTGCATCCCCTACTAGACATACTTCAGAAATGTCATGCCTAGCAATCCTGGTGTACAGCTCACAGGTATGCCATATCTGTAAAATGTGAAAACTCCCAATGAAGCAAAAAAATCATAAGAAACTAAAAATAAAAGATAATCGGAGAAATCACAATCACAGGTATTAAAAACTGTTTTTAATAAAATACAGTGATTATTGAGCACTTTTGTCTCAATAAAGAAGAGACTTCATCAGAATGCAAATCAAGAATGAAGGACAGACTATTTAAATAAATAAAACTGTTGACCTTTTATGGTCAATTTTCTTGCTGTGGATATTTTGGTGAGTCGACCTATTGAGGTGTTACCACATATCTTCAAGCATCTTTGAAGATGTAGTACTATAATGGTTAATACAGATTTCCTTTCCACATAAACACTGTCCTCCATCAAATCATTTTTTTCTTTGTTGATACCTGGTGTCTTCTTCCTCTTGAATTTTAATAGCCAGAGTTTTTTTTTTTTTTAGCACTTGCTCAATCACATCTTTCTCCAGGTTATCTAGATAGTATTTTCATCTTTTTTCTATTACTGATTTTAATTTTTTATCTATGCCTTTCATACCTCACAACCTCTAAAAGCAAATATCTGGACAAAGCCAAAAATAATGACGGGACATAAGACCCAAAAGTAGGGATGGATTTTAAATATTACTCTTATAAATTATAAGGTTATTAGAATAATAGGTTTTACATTAGCATGCATTTTCTGAAGGATAAAAAGTCTGAAACGTAAATGGATGTCATTATTTAGTGATTTTAGACCTCAACAATTTACTAAAAAATACAAATTTTAAGACCAAGAGGTCAAACGTAGGATGTAAAAATCTGGACAATTGAGAGGTATGATAGCTTTTGATATTTTTCCAGTATACATTGCAAATTTGGTTCTGTTGTACTCTTGCTATGTACTCCCATTTATGACAAATCTAGGCTTGTTGCAAAAAGAGGCAATAAATTATCTCCTTATGTTCAACTATGCACTTTGTCATCTCTGAGTCTCTTATCTGGTCAGTTTATTTGATTTTAGTGGACTACTGATTTCATTTACCACAGAAAAGCCACTCACATCGTGGCCCAACTCTGTGGTAGGAATGTTTCCATTACATAATTTGGCATGCTCTCCTTTTCTAGCCCTGGCATCAGATGCCTATACCAGGAATGGGTACTTTCTATCATAGAATACTTGCATCAGCCTTCCTTTTAATTTCCAACATTTTCTTAAATGACATACATTACAGTTCATATCCTGTTTTTTTTTTAATCAGTGACTTCTTGATGAGATTCTGTAAACAACAAGGCTATCACAAACATTCCCCATGGCTTGAGGATGCAATCAGTTCCAGAAATATTTTATTTTATTTTCTCTCTCATTTCTGTCCCTGGCATGTTTTTTTTTTTCTCATGATATACAAGGTATGACTTCTATGTGAATATGTTATATGGTTTCTCACAATTTAATTTCTCCAAGTGTTTTGGGATTCTAATACCATGACAGGAATGGACCCCATTCTTAAGTCAGGACACAATTAGAGTGTATTAAATCAGTACTTTGTTCAGTCTTTGATGACAGAAAAGAGTGATCTTCTCAGCACCTGCAATGTATCCAGAATTGCCACCTTTCTGAAATTCATATGACATTGCATGTACCAGTAGCATATTTAAGTATGATTATAAATTATTTTTATTAGTCCATTGACCCTACTAATATTGGAACTGTGTGTTTCTTTCCATCACATTGCACTCATTTCTGTTTGCAAATCCTGATATTTTATGACTTTGTCCCTTTCTGTACATAAGGCACTGTGATCGCTCCATGAAACAATTTCAGTGTTAATTTTGCCTTTTTCTTGTGGACAACTATATATGTTTTTTGCATCGTTTTTTTTAACTGTTAATAGGTGATCTACTGTGATATAAATGTCATTCTCTATAATGATGTGTGGTTTGTGTTTCTAATGCTTATCAGCTACTTCGGGATTGTAGTATTTGCACAAACTCCAGTGTAACAGTCTTTCCACATTCCTTTCCCTTTCAGTATACAAACCTTCAGCCATGAGTGCATCACACCCAGCAATGATATGTGTAACTTTCTGGTTCTGTTTAACAGAATCTACCTTTGTCTGTTTCTCCCACTTTTCCAACCGACTTTGTAAACCACCGTGTACACACAGTCCATTATCATGGGCCACTTTTATTAGCTTTTCATATTTTGGTTTCATTTCACCTAACAATTCCTGTATTAAATCTTGGTCAATGTGAGGTTGTTCCAGACATTTTCTATACTGGTTTGATGAAGCACCTTGAGTGTATACTTCTTTCATCAAACTTTATGTGTATTGATGTTTATTTTTGATCAGATGCGGTCAGCAAATGTTTTATTTTCTTTTTTATACTGGACACTACATTTGTGGATTTTTCAATTTTCTTTCATTATCTACAAGTCCTTTTCTTTATATTCTTTTATCTATCTTTTGGCACTTTCAGATGCTGAGTTTTGACTACTTCTGGTTTGATTTCCATGCCTTCTTTATTCTGATATGCTTTTCCTAAACACAGCAGATATGTCATCTTAGACTTCTTCGCTTCATGCTTTATAATTTTCATTATATTCAGATCTGATTACATCAGCAAATATGAATGCAGTCCCACAACTGCAAATCTATACAAGGAGTCAAATTTGAGGAGGTCCGTAACTCCTTCAGAGTGAGAGATGTATAATCTTGACATGGAATGGTTTTTACATTTGTACACATTAATAATTTTTCTTGTTTTCTTGCCTAACCGATTCAATGCTTTTTGGAGCAAGTGAATCACACCAAAGGTGTAACTTAGAATAGGAACAGCAAACTAATTTATAGCTTGGACTTTATTCCAAGATGTCAAGGCTGTTTTCAATAGCAATTTTAGTCTTCTGAAGTATTCTTTTCTAAGTTTTGCTCTCATTTGTTCACATTTTATTGGTGAACCTTCATCTATTCCAAAACATTTTCACACTTCCTCCTGCTCAAGTTCCTTTACATCTCAATTCCTGTCCCAGGTTGATATCGTCTTTGTGCTTCAGTTTTCCTTTTATAAATGCTGCTTTTGTACATTTATTAACAGCAAATATAATTCTTATATCTGAGAAAGTGTAAACAATTTGTTGTTGTGTCTTCAGATTCTTGACTGATGAGCTATGCAGTTTTAAATTATCCACAAAAGTAGATGAGACGTCTTTAGACAAGGATGGCTTCTTTGAGTTATTAACCACAACCTAATATATTAACTAAATAACATGATGGATTAAGAGCAGAACAAAACAGCAGCAGTGGCAATCACTCTGAAATATCTTCTACTGAATCCTTATCCATCAGACAATAAATTGTCCTTTGCAATGTCTTAGCTGCAAAGTGGTTTCCACTTTTCATAGTCACTGTGATGTAAATGACGAAAGTTGAGTGTATCTTATACATCTGTGAGCATTTCATCATCCACGAGTGTACGATACTATCAAGTGTTTTTTTTTTTTTTTTATAATCTATCCATACCATACATAGATGCTTCTCCTTTTACAGCTCTCTATTACGTCTTTGTTTTACAATAGGTAGCAATTTGTTCCATACAACTTTATTTTTATTACCCTTTTGTTCTATTGCCAGAAGCATTTTTTTTTCTAGATGCTGTAAACTCATGAGTGCATCAATTCCAAAATACAAGCTGTACAGTGTCAGAAAGCAGGTTATTTTTCTATAGTTCTTATGATGTTTGCAGGTTTACTCATAAGAAGTATAATTTTTTTCCTGTTAAGGATAATGGCTGTCTGTTAAACATGCATATATAAGTAATTCTTATTCATGGCTGCAATTGTAACACCGTACTGCCTGTGTGCCCAGGGTCTTCTGTTCAGGAACTTTTCAATTTCTCTGGGTATTAATTCATGCCATTTTATATCCACTACATTAGAGCTCCTTACGGTTCCTTTTTAATTTATCTATCCAATCAGTATCTTTGCTGTGTTCAAACAGGGTTTTATAAATACTTCTTCAAAATGAACCTAGTTCTTCACTTTTGTTCATGTTTCTATTCTTTTGATTTGTTTCCCAATTCTCTTTTTCTTCTTCTTTTCCTTTCAGCTTGTGTGCGCGCACACAGACCTAGGGCCAATTTAGAGTGTCCAGTCCACCTTCAGCATGTCTTTGGGATGTGGGTGGAAACTGGAGCACCCATAGGAAACCCATGTGACCACAGGGAGGACATGCATACTCCACACAGAAGGCACCCTGGCCAAGTATCGAACCAGAGAACCTCTTGGGTCATCAATGAACTGCTTATTTTGCACTTTTCCTTTATATTTATCTACACAAATTCTAATTTTTTTCTGCTTGTGCTGATATTTTTAGTTTATTATTGGAAAGAGGGTATGATAACTCCTGGTCCTTTTTGATAGCATGTATTGCTTTTACTACATCTAAGAATTTTTGATGATCCATCACCTTTTCTGTATTCTTCTAACAGTGATACTTCTTTGTCTGAGTTGCTTTATAGTTGTCTCTATTCGATGCTTCCATTATGGCCTTCTACTTGTTCCCTTACTTTCCTTTGTTACTCTAGGTTTTTTGTAGTAACAGTTTATTATTTATTAATCTTTTAAACAATAATATATCTCATTTACTTCTATCACATGAATTTCTATTAATAGTCTTAATTACTGTGTTCATCTGTCTTACCCATTTTCTGACATTCTGTATCTTATTTACTTCTGTAATCTATTTATTTTGTCTCTCTTAATATGCATATACATCCCTATTAAATAAAGCAGGTCTTCCTTTATATCATTTTCTTCTGGACTGAGAGCATAATCGTTGCTCTCCGTTTCATGCAAATGTTCTGCTGATCATCATCCTGTGACATTTCCTTTTCAGATACATCCTGCTTCGTCTGCTGCTCCTCCATATGGGGACACATTGGACTCTCATGGCTTAATACTGACTGCACCAGAGTTGCCACTGTTTCCTGCTCCTTCCCTTGTTGTGCAACTTCAACTAGACTTTCATGCAAATCTCCTACAGGAGGCTCCAAAACATAGTGCTATGACAAATCCTCTCCAGATACATCTCACTCCACCCATTTCTTCTGTATCTGGGTATCCACTGGTCCATCATGTGACACTACCTGTGCTGGAGTTTCCACATTAAACCCTTCCCTTTGCAGATGATCTATCACTTCAATTTCCACTTAATTTCTACCTCGCTAATCTTCCTTGTTTTTACATTCCCTCTTTGTCATCTTATTTTTTTGTGTTGTGAAATGTTCCATATACAAATGTCTCTGCCTGTATTTCTCTTCAAATATCTTCAGAGCTGCATTTTTTATTGATTAGTTTAGCTTTAGTCTTTACACAAATATTGCACCAAATTAGATCTCTTTTTCTTTCCTGTGCCCATGTTTCTTTTTTATATTTTCTAAATATTCTAGTTTTGTTTTCTATCTTTCCTCACTTCCTCTGCCACTTGTTATTTCTAGGTAGTCCATCTGTATAATGTTTTTCCATGGTCGGTTTCATTAAGGAACTTACATTTTTTTATTTGTAGCTTCTGACAGTGTCTCATGTGCAAGTTTTTTTTTCTTTCCTCAAATTTCTCTCTTACTATTGATACATATCCTGTCTGGAAATGCTGCACTTCTTGTGTAATAGTAACAATACTCATAAGAGATGAGGATGAGTTCAGTTACAGCAATACTAGTTTATTTTTACTGCTGATTTCATCTCTCCATTTTCACTTGTTTTAATTTCTCCAAGTCTTTTGGGTTTCCAATACCATGATGACAATGGGCACCATTTCCACGTCAGGGTATGATAAAAGTACATTAAATTAATATTGATTTAAACTTTGATGTTAGCCAAAAGTGCTCACAGCAGCACCCATGATGTGCCCATAACTGACTACAACAACGCACACTGAGTTGCATGTATCAGTAGCATATCTAAATATGACTGCAAATTCTTTTTTTTATGAGACCCATTACTCCTGCTACTACTTGAACTGTCAGAATATCTTTCTTCCACATTGCTCCCATTTCTGCTTGCAAATCCTGGTATTTTATGACTTTTGTGTCTCTCTGTACATAAGACACTGTAATTTAACAATCAGTGCTACTTTTGCCTTCTTTTCATGGACTACTATATCTGGCTTTCTTGCATCTATTTTCTGAACTGTTGGTAATGGGTTATCCCATGTGATATAAACTTCATCATTTTTTGCAATGCTTTGTGGTTCATGTGTCCAATGCTTCTCAGCTGCTTCAATATTGAAGTGTTTAAACAATCTCCAATACAACAGACTTGCCTATTATTATGTTTTTCAGTGTAAAGGCCCTCTGTCATTAGTATATCATACCTAGCAAAAAGATTTGTGACTATCTCCAGTTCTGTTTTAAAGAAACTGTGTTCATCTGCTTCTCACACATGTTCAATGAACTTTGTAAACCAACATGGATGTTGTCCACTCTCCTGGGCTGCCAATATTAACCTTTCTTCTTTTGGTTTAAATTCACCTCTCCTTAACCATTCATGCTTCAAATCCTGATCAGCATGAAGTAATTTCAGGAGTTTTCTACAGTTCGTACTATATTGATTCCTTTTCCACATTTCTTTCCTTCTCATCTGATCCTTCTTATATTCTTTCTTTTGTTTTTGACACATTCAGTTGTGGTCTGACTTTTAGCTAGTTCTGGTTTGATTTCCATTTCCACTTAACAGCTAAATTATGCTAAATGAAGCAGACAGGTCTTAGACTTCTCATGTTTTATAACTTTCACTATGTTTGGATCTCATGAGGTCAGTATATAATATATGCAGTCCCATGATCACAGATCTATACATACAACCAATTTCAAAGAAGCCCATACCTCCTTCAGAACAAGTAATATATAATCTTGGTATACACTGATTTTATATATCATTTGATAAGCGTGAAGCTTTTTTCTAACTGATCCAATAACGTTTGGAGTCCGTCAATCACACAAAAACTGTGGGCATTCAGAATCACCAAATAGCTGAAACACCTGATGTTTATAAGAGTCATGTGTATATAGCCAATGTGCCTCTGATACAGGAGGTTTGGGAAGTCACTCAGTGGACGTTCTAGCTTGGCTACAGTTTTCATTTAGTTTTCACGGATTGGTTTTTCTGTGTGACCTTCTCACTCTTTGCAAAATATCCCAACTAACAAACTAAAACAGTCACCCTAATGATAATGGACATCAGCTGGGTATAACAGCCCTGTGTTTCTTATGCTTAGTCAAACACTCTGTTTGTGCCGTGCTGATGAGGTCATAACAAGGCCAAAATATGCATATCCACAGCTAGTGGGTTTTGGCTTTATTGGCCGGAAATTGTCTACTAAAACGACTTAAAAAGAAATAAGTCATGGGCATTCAGAATCGCCATATAGCTGAAACACCTGATCTTCATAAGGGTCATTTGCATATTTTCCATGTGCCTCTAATACAGTGGAAGTTCTAGCTTGGCTAGAGTTTTCATTACTGATTAAAACAGGAAGACAAATAGCTTGGACTTCATTCTTGGATGTCAGTGCTATTTTCAGTATTAGTCTTCTTAAGTATTCCTTACTGAGTTTTATTTGCATTTATTCATGTTTTATTGCCAATCCTTCAATTCCCAAATATTATGCACTCCTTTCTGCTCAAGTTGCTTTGTATCACATTCCTCTCCTAGACTGGTATTTCTGTAGTACTGCAACTTTCCAGCTATAAATGTTGCTTTCACACATTTATCAAGACCAAATGTCATTCTTATAACATCTGAGAAAGTTTTAACCACTTGCAATTGTGCTTTCAACACCTTCATCTGATGAACTATACAGTTTAATTCATCCAAAAACTAGATAAGAAAAGTTTATATTCTAGGTGTCAAAATGCAGCCAAGACCTAATCTGTTAAGTAAACAGCTTAAAGGTTTAAGGGCAAGACAAAACAACAGTGCTGACAAAGAATCAACTTGGAATATCCTCATTTGAATTTTTATCACTGTGAAAAATTAACCTTTGTCATGACTTAATTGCAAAGTGGTTTTCCACTGTCTCATAGTCAGTGTAATATAACTGATCAATGTAGGATGTACCTTATACACCTAAAAGTGCTCCTTTATTCATGAATGTGGGATGCTGTCGAATGTCTTTTTATAACTACCAATGCCACATTTAGATTTTTCTCTCTTTCATAATTCTCCATTAAGATTTTATTTTGCAACAACTGATCCTTTGTTCCATATGACTTTATTTTGCTACTCTTTTGTTCTACTGCCATGATTGAGTTTTCTTCTAAATGACTATAAACTCTGTTGGCATTAACTCTATTATACAGTTTATATATTGTTGGAAGGCAAGTTATCAGTCTTTAGTTTTTAGTATGGTTTACAAGTTTGCTCTTAAGAAGGAGTAACCTTTTTCCTGTTGTCATCCAGGTTGGCATCTGTTTGGGATGCGCATATGTTAAGTTAAGCACTACATCTGGGACTTGGGTTTTTAAGTTAGGAACTACTCTTAATTTTGTTTTAATTTCTCTGGCTGTTAGTTCATCCCAGTTCATATCCTGTACATTTGAACATGTTACTCTTTCTTTTACTTCTCCTGTGTATTCAACAGCTTTGTTTTTTTTCCACATGGTCTTCATAAATATTTCTCCAAAATGTGTCCATTTCTTCTTCTTCTTTTTTTTTTTTTTTTTTTTGTGTTTTTCTTCCAGTTCTTTGTACAAACTGTTCTGAGTCACCAATGAGCTTTTATATTGTACTTTTCATTTATAATTATCTTCTAAGCTTTTTGCTTGTGCTGATATTTTTAGATTATTATTTGCAATAGTGTATTACAGATCCTGATCTGTTTTGATACTATTTTTAGATTATTATTTGCAATAATGTATTACAGATCCTGATTGGTTTTGATACTGTGCATTATTTTTATCACTTTTATCCAAGTATTTTTGTTGATCTGTTTCTGCTTCTATACTCTTCTAACAGTGACACTTTAATTGCTTTATAGTTTTCACTATTCAATGCTTCATTGATGACATTTTATTTCTTTCCTTACTTTCCCTTATTGCTCTGCCTTTTGTGGTAAATCTTTGAGTGTTATTAATTTAGCTGCAATGTAATGTATCCTCTTTACTTCTGACATATCACATTAATTTCTGTTAACAGTCTTAATTACTGTATTCATCTGTTTTATCAGACTTAACATTTTCTCTCTCATTTACTTTCTGTAATCTATTTCTTTCATTGATATTAATATGTCTATTCATTGGTATTAAATCAAGCAATTATTCTAAACTAAAGGCAAATTCTTTGTTCCATCTTTCCTGTAGGCATTCTACAGAAAGTTCCAGAACATCTTTCTGTGACAAATTCTTTTCAGCTGCATCCTGTGTTATCCACTGCTTTCATATGGGACTATCACACTGACTGCTTGACAGTTGCCACTGTTTCCTGCTCCTTGCATTGCTGTGCAACTCCAACTGAACTTGTACACTGGTTTCCTACTGAAGGCCACAGAGCATCTTCATGTGGCAAGTGATCAGATGGCTCCTGTTTCTCCTTAATTTGGGGACTTATTACTCCATTATATTGTGATGTTCCTTGAATTGAATTTTCTACACTAAATTCTTCATTTCACAGGTAATCCATAACTTCAGTTTCCATTTCTTTAACTTTTACATTACTAATCTTCTTTTCTACTTTCCCCCTTTGTTTTCTTATTTTTTGTATTGTAAAAGTTTCCATATCCAGATGCATTTGCCCATGTTTCTCTTCAAATATCTTTGGTGCTACTTTTTTATTGGTTAGCTTTGCTTTCTCCTTTCCATAAATATTGCACCATAGTACCCATGTTCATATTTCTCCTTTAGATGTCTCTCGCTGCACCCATCTCTCCTTAATTTGGGGACTCACTGTTCCATCATGCTACAACATAACCTGTGTTAGACTTTCTACACTAAATCCTTTACTTCACAGGTATTCCATAACTTCAGATTATATTTCTTTAACTTCTACTTTACTAATCTTTGGTTCTATGTTACCTTTGCGATCTTATTTTTTTATATTGTGAAATTTTCCATACCTGGGTGCCCTTGCCTGTATTTCTCTTCAAATATTGCTGGAGCTGCTTTCTTCTTTGCATAAATATTGCACCATATCAGATCTCTTTTTCTTTTCCATGTCCGTGTTTCTTTTTTGTACCTTTCAAAAACCTCCAACTTTTGTTCTTTATATTTGTGCACTTTCGCTGTTACTTCTTTCTCTAAGCAGTCCATATTTTTTTGTCTATGTAATATTTTTCATGTATCTGTTGTATTAATGAACACAAACTTGCATTTGAAGCTTTTGACATTTTCTAGTGCAAGTATTCTTCTTTCCTCTAATTTCTCTAAATCTTTTTGAATATCTTCTATCGGGAAATTCTAGATTTCTTGCATTACAGTAACAATACACAATTTCTTCATTTTCCTCAATAGTCCACTATCATCTTTATGGCCACTTTTTTTAGCTTGTCAGTTTTTGTGGACTACTACATCCTTTTACTAGAAGATGGCTGTCCTCCGCCTGATCCTGGCCTAACCCCACTATAGGAATGTTTCTGTGTCTTGAGGTTTCTACATTGTCATTGTTTCCAGACCTGGCACCAATATGCATACCAGGATTGGGCACTTCTTTTTGCTTGGGACTTGTGCACAAAAAGTACAGTTTTGTACCTACCATAAATGTAGATGTTCAAAGATCCACATTGCTGCAGTCCTTACGTATGGGTAGTCCGCTGTCCTCGGTCGGCCCGAATACCAAAGTATTAGGCTGACGTCGGTCATGGGCGCCTAGATCTGACATCAGAGCGTCAGGGTATAAAGGCGCATGACCAACGTCATATCCTCAGTCTTTTCTTGCCCCAGATGTCAGAAGGCCAAACCAGAAAGGCCACAGCCAAAAACAGAATACCTCCCAAAAACATGCCCAACAACCACCATCACCTAAAGCATAGCACCAAGTCAAACTACAGTGGGGAAGGAGGGAGGGTAAATTGGACTGCAGCAATGTGGATCTTCGAACATCTACATTTATGGTAGGTACAAATACTATGTTCTTCATCTCACATTGCTGCAGTCCTTACTTATGGGTAGAATCCCAAAGCAACGGGAAAGGGAGGATGGTAAAAATCATAAAGCATTAGCCGCTAAAATGCCCTGTAAAATAGCAGTGGCAAATCCAGCCCTAGACTTAGAATAAAGAGGAAGGTGGTAATGTTTAGAAAAGGTATGCACTGAACTCCAAGTAGCTGCCTCCAAAATGTCTTTTTGTAGCTACCCCTTAGAAAGGCCGTAGAAGTAGCAGTAGCCCTAGTGGAATGAGGCCTGATTCCAGCAGGAATCTCCTTACCATGATGGGAATAACAGAAAGAAATACAAAACCCAATCCATTTAGAAATAGTTTGTTTTGAAACAGGTTTACCCTGTGAACCCAAAGCAAAAGAAACAAACAATTGCTGAGACTGTCTGAACTCCTTGGTTCTGCTCAAATAATAACGCAACTGCCTGTGAATATCCAAAGTATGCAAAATGTTCTCCCCTTTATTTTGGGGGTTTGCATAAAAGTAGGCAAATGAATAGTTTGATTTAAGGCCACACTAGAAACCACTTTAGGCATAAAGGAAGGATTAGTACGCTAAAGATACCCTATCCTTATGAAAAATCAGGAAAGGCTCCACTGCCATGAGGGCCTGTAATTCAGAAACCCTTCTTGCAGAGGTAATGGCCAACAAAAAAGCAGTTTTCCATGACAAATACTTTAACTCGGCAGTAGCTGCAGGCTCAAAAGGTTGTAGAGTAAGTTTTTCCAACACAAAATTGAGATCCCAAGCAGGAGTAGGAGCTCTACGTGGGGGTCTTATATTCTTTGCCCTCTAAGAAATTGCTTAAACCAAGGATGAGAGAATAAAGGAGGGTCACAATCATAGTGAGCAGAAATGGCTGCAGCATGGACCTTTATTGAGGAGAAAGACAAACCCTTGTCCAATAATTCAGTAATATATTGAAGAGCAACACTTAAATCAGGTTTGGAGACATCAAAGTCCTTTCCTTTGCTCCAAATAAAAAATCTCCTCCATTTATCAGCGAACTTTCCTGGTACTAGGCCTCCTGGCCTCCAAAATAACATTCAAAACTTGTTGTGGAAGCTGAGACCCTCCAGAGTCTAAAACAGAATATGCCAGACTGTTAGATGCAGAGACTGAATCTTGACATTGAGGAAGTGACTGTCCTCCAGACAAAAGGTGTGGAATCAAAGGCAGAGGCCATGGAGGTTCTCGACTAAACTCCTCAGTAGTGGGTACCAGTGTTGTCGAGGCCAATCCGGTGCTATCAAAATCATGGTTGGCTTGTCTTGTCTGGCCTTCAAAAGTACCTTGGGAAGAAGAGGCAGAGGTGGAAAGGCATATACATGCAGATTGTTCCAACTGAATGATAGAGCGTCCACCTTCCAAGCTGTGTGATGAAACATTTTTGTGCAAAACTTTGGCAACTGGTAATTTAGTGGAGAAGCTTAACAGATCTATGTCTGGAGTTCCCCATAACACTGTCAACTGTTGAAATACATGAGGATCCAATTTCCACTCGTGAGGCTCCACTATTTGTCTGCTCAAGACATCTGCTAAGGAGTTCTGTGCTCCTGGTAGAAACCTTGCCTGAAGATTGAGGTGTAGATTGAGAGCAGTTTCCCACAGAATCATCGCTTGCCTGCAAAGAGGGTAAGAATGGGTTCCCCCCTGCTTGTTGATGTACCACATGACAGTAGTGTTGTCTGTTTGAATCAACACCTGCCCTGGGTGAAGTAAACCATCAATGCAAACTGGACTGCTAAGATTTCGCTCAAGTTGATATGCAAATGTTGGAGTTTGACAGGCCACGTGTTTTGCACCCATTTTCCATTGAGGTGTGCTCCCCAAGCCTTGTCCGAGGCATCTGTCGTTAGAATCTGACTCGCCTCTGGCCGGGTCACAGAGAGTCCCTTGTTTAGGTGACATTCCTGAGCCCACCACAAAAACTCCTTCTGAATGCAAGGTATTATCTGAATGACAGTGTCTAGATCTTGGCAGTGCTTTGTCCATACATTTTTGAGATGCCATTGAAGCTTCCTCATATGCAATTTGGCATTGGGAAGCACCAGAATACAAGATGCCATGAACCCCAAGGCTTGAAGGACTGTCCTTGCAGTCAGCCTGGACCGTAGAGACATTTGATGGAAATAAAGAGAAAGGCTTCTTTGTTTGTCCGGGGTCAAAAAGGCCATCTGGAAGCTGTATTCAGTCTCACACCCAGAAAGCACATGTCCTGAGAGGGTACTAGACTGGACTTTGTTTCGCTCACAGAATACCCTAGGACAAAAATCCAACTTGGTAATTTTTGGAATTTTTTTTTGTGAAAATAACCTTTGCCCAAATAAAAAAATTTGGTTTTCCTCTTAGTCTGATCTTATATCATATTATTTCGATAAGCCCAAAAAGCCCATACCTCCTTCAGAACAAGTAATATATAATCTTGGTATACACTGATTTTATATATTATTTGATAAGCGTGAAGCTTTTTTCTAACTGATCCAATAACATTTGGAGTCTGTCAATCACACCAAAACGGTGGGCATTCAGAATCACCAAATAGCTGAAACACTTGATGTTTATAAGGGTCATGTGTATATAGCCAATGTGCCTCTGATACAGGAGGTTTGGGAAGTCACTCAGTGGACGTTCTAGCTTGGCTACAGTTTTCATTTAGTTTTCACTGATTGGTTTTTCTGTGTGACCTTCTCACTCTTTGCAAAATATCCCAACTAACAAACTAAAACAGTCACCCTAATGGTAATGGACATCAGCTGGGTATAACAGCCCTATGTTTCTTATGCTTAGTCAAACACTCTGTTTGTGCTGTGCTGATGAGGTCATAACAAGGCCAAAATATGCATATCCACAGCTAGTGGGTTTTGGCTTTATTGGCCGGAAATTGTCTACTAAAACGACTTAAAAAGAAATAAGTCATGGGCATTCAGAAACACCATATAGCTGAAACACCTGATCTTCATAAGGGTCATTTGCATATTTTCCATGTGCCTCTAATACAGTGGAAGTTCTAGCTTGGCTAGAGTTTTCATTACTGATTAAAACAGGAAGACAAATAGCTTGGACTACATTCTTGGATGTCAGTGCTATTTTCAGTATTAGTCTTCTTAAGTATTCCTTACTGAGTTTTATTTGCTTTTATTCATGTTTTATTGCCAATCCTTCAATTCCCAAATATTATGCACTCCTTTCTGCTCAAGTTGCTTTGTATCACATTCCTCTCCTAGACTGGTATTTCTGTAGTACTGCAACTTTCCAGCTATAAATGTTGCTTTCACACATTTATCAAGACCAAATGTCACTCTTATAACATCTGAGAAAGTTTTAACCACTTGCAATTGTGCTTTCAACACCTTCATCTGATGAACTATACAGTTTAATTCATCCAAAAACTAGATAAGAAAAGTTTATATTCTAGGTGTCAAAATGCAGCCAAGACCTAATATGTTAAGTAAACAGCTTAAAGGTTTAAGGGCAAGACAAAACAACAGTGGTGACAAAGAATCAACTTGGAATATCCTCATTTGAATTTTTATCACTGTGAACAATTAACCTTTGTCATGACTTAATTGCAAAGTGGTTTTCCACTGTCTCATAGTCAGTGTAATATAACTGATCAATGTAGGATGCACCTTATACACCTAAAAGTGCTCCTTTATTCATGAATGTGGGATGCTGTCGAATGTCTTTTTATAATCTACCAATGCCACATTTAGATTTTTCTCTCTTTCATAATTCTCCATTAAGATTTTATTTTGCAACAACTGATCCTTTGTTCCATATGACTTTATTTTGCTACTCTTTTGTTCTACTGCCATGATTGAGTTTTCTTCTAAATGACTATAAACACTGTTGGCATTAACTCTATTATACAGTTTATATATTGTTGGAAGGCAAGTTATCAGTCTTTAGTTTTTAGTATGGTTTACAAGTTTGCTCTTAAGAAGGAGTGACCTTTTTCCTGTTGTCATCCAGGTTGGCATCTGTTTGGGATGCGCATATGTTAAGTTAAGCACTACATCTGGGACTTGGGTTTTTAAGTTAGGAACTACTCTTAATTTTGTTTTAATTTCTCTGGCTGTTAGTTCATCCCAGTTCATATCCTGTACATTTGAACATGTTACTCTTTCTTTTACTTCTCCTGTGTATTCAACAGCTTTGTTTTTTTTCCACATGGTCTTCATAAATATTTCTCCAAAATGTGTCCATTTCTTCTTCTTTTTTTTTGTGTGTGTGTTTTTCTTCCAGTTCTTTGTACAAACTGTTCTGAGTCACCAATGAGCTTTTATATTGTACTTTTCATTTATAATTATCTTCTAAGCTTTTTGCTTGTGCTGATATTTTTAGATTATTATTTGCAATAGTGTATTACAGATCCTGATCTGTTTTGATACTATTTTTAGATTATTATTTGCAATAATGTATTACAGATCCTGATCGGTTTTGATACTGTGCATTATTTTTATCACTTTTATCCAAGTATTTTTGTTGATCTGTTTCTGCTTCTATACTCTTCTAACAGTGACACTTCTTGTCTTAATTGCTTTATAGTTTTCACTATTCGATGCTTCCATGATGACATTTTATTTCTTTCCTTACTTTCCCTTATTGCTCTGCCTTTTTGTGGTAAATCTTTGAGTGTTATTAATTTAGCTGCAATGTAATGTATCCTCTTTACTTCTGATATATCACATTAATTTCTGTTAACAGTCTTAATTACTGTATTCATCTGTTTTATCAGACTTAACATTTTCTCTCTCATTTACTTTCTGTAATCTATTTCTTTCATTGATATTAATATGTCTATTCATTGGTATTAAATCAAGCAATTCTTCTAAACTAAAGGCAAATTCTTTGTTCCATCTTTCCTGTAGACATTCTACAGAAAGTTCCAGAACATCTTTCTGTGACAAATTCTTTTCAGCTGCATCTTGTGTTATCCACTGCTTTCATATGGAACTATCACATTGACTGCTTGACAGTTGCCACTGTTTCCTGCTCCTTGCATTGCTGTGCAACTCCAACTGAAGTTGTACACTGGTTTCCTACTGAAGGCCACTGAGCATCTTCATGTGGCAAGTGATCAGATGGCTCCTGTTTCTCCTTAATTTGGGGACTTATTACTCCATTATATTGTGATGTTCCTTGAATTTAATTTTCTACACTAAATTTTTCATTTCACAGGTAATCCATAACTTCAGTTTCCATTTCTTTAACTTTTACATTACTAATCTTCTTTTCTACTTTCCCCCTTTGTTTTCTTATTTTTTGTATTGTAAAAGTTTCCATATCCAGATGCATTTGCCCATGTTTCTCTTCAAATATCTTTGGTGCTACTTTTTTATTGGTTAGCTTTGCTTTCTCCTTTCCATAAATATTGCACCATAGTACCCATGTTCATATTTCTCCTTTAGATGTCTCTTGCTGCACCCGTCTCTCCTTAATTTGGGGACTCACTGTTCCATCATGCTGCGACATAACCTGTGTTAGACTTTCTACACTAAATCCTTTACTTCACAGGTATTCCATAACTTCAGATTATATTTCTTTAACTTCTACTTTACTAATCTTTGGTTCTATGTTACCTTTGCGATCTTATTTTTTTGTATTGTGAAATTTTCCATACCTGGGTGCCCTTGCCTGTATTTCTCTTCAAATATCGCTGGAGCTGCTTTCTTCTTTGCATAAATATTGCACCATATCAGATCTCTTTTTCTTTTCCATGTCTGTGTTTCTTTTTTGTACCTTTCAAAAACCTCCAACTTTTGTTCTTTATATTCGTGCACTTTCGCTGTTACTTCTTTCTCTAAGCAGTCCATATTTTTTTGTCTATGTAATATTTTTCATGTATCTGTTGTATTAATGAACACAAACTTGCATTTGAAGCTTTTGACATTTTCTAGTGCAAGTATTCTTCTTTCCTCTAATTTCTCTAAATCTTTTTGAATATCTTCTATTGGGAAATTCTAGATTTCTTGCATTACAGTAACAATACACAATTTCTTCATTTTCCTCAATAGTCCACTATCATCTTTATGGCCTCTTTTTTTAGCTTGTCAGTTTTTGTGGACTACTACATCCTTTTACTAGAAGATGGCTGTCCTCCGCCTGATCCTGGCCTAACCCCACTATAGGAATGTTTCTGTGTCTTGAGGTTTCTACATTGTCATTGTTTCCAGACCTGGCACCAATATGCATACCAGGATTGGGCACTTCTTTTTGCTTGGGACTTGTGCACAAAACTGCCTTTTTTAATTTTTAAATTACCTCTGTCCATAATATGCGCTATATAAAATACAGTATATATATCATCTTGGTGAGATTCGTGAAAACAGGTACACTACGTGAAGGTACTCACCAAGACTTGAGAATAAATTCACTTCCATCAATGTTACTCTCTCTTGCTGATTTTATCTTCTATCCATTCAGACTACAGTGGATTCCCTCATGCAGTATAAAGCTTTTCTTCCATGTAAAACTCTTATCACATGTTATACATATATATTCTTTCTTTTCAGTGGGCATTTTTTCATGAGATACAAGGCTGATCTTCTGTAACACAAAAAAAAAAAAACTTGCTTCTCAATGCACATTTAAATAGATTTTCTTTTTTTTTTAATTTCTCCAAGACTTTTGGGTTTCTAATACTATGATGGGAAAAAGCACAATTAAAGTTCATGAAATTAGATTTGTTTCAATCTTTGATGTTAGCCAAAAGTGCTCTCTGCAGCATCTCAGCACTTGCAATGTGCCCAGAATGGACTCCTGCAATTCATACCAAGTTGCATGTGCTGGTAATATATCCAAATATGATTGCAAATTTTTTTATGAGACCTGTTGCTCCTACTACTACTGGAACTGTCTGGGTATCCTTCTTTCCCATTGCTCTCATTTCTACCTGCAAATCGTAATATTTTATGAGTTGTTGTTGTCTCTCTGTACGAAAACACTATAATCACTCAGTGTAACAATTTTAATGATTAGTGCTACTTTGGTCTTTTCTGTTTTTCTCGCATGTATTTTTGAACTGTTGGTAATGGGTGATCCCATGTGATATAAGCTTCATTTCCTATACTGATTTGTGGCTCATGTTTCCAATACTTCTCAGTTACTTCACTATTACAGTATTTGCACAATCCCCAGTGCAATAGTCTTGCCACATAATTTTTGTCTTTTTGTATACATGCCATTAGTGTATCACACTCAGCAAGATGTGTGTGACCGTTTCCAATTCTGTTTTCCAAAACTTGCTGTTGTCTGTTTCTCAAACATGTTCAATGGATTTTGTAAACCAACTTGTATGTAGTCTACTGCCCTGGGATGCCAATATTAACCTTTCATCTTTTGGTTTGAATTCATCTCTCCTTAACCATTTCGACATCAAATCCTGATCAGCATGGTGTTCTTTCAGGATTTTTTTTTTTTATAATTTGCATTTTATTTATAGCTTTTACAAATTTTTGCCTTCTCATCTGATAATTCACCTTATATTATTTTTGTTTTTTGGCACATTCAGTTGCTACCTGATTTTTGTCTACTTCTAGTTTAATTTCCATTCCTGCCGGACAGCGATATCCTTCTACTAAACTTAGCAGGGAGGTCATCTTAGACATTCTCCTCATGTTTTAAAACTTACATCATCTTTGTATGCAGTCATATGACTGCAGATCTATACATGTAAGCAATTTCAAGGAGGCCCACACCTCCAAAAGAACAGGCAATACATAATCTTGGTATATACTGATTTGTATAAATCATCTGATAAGCACAAAGCATTTTTTTTGTTTTCCTGTCCAACTGATCCAATACCTTTGGGCCAGTCAATAACTCTTAAAACGAAGTCAGAACATAAATGAACAAAAAATTGGTTTATACCTTGGACTTTGTTCCTAGATGTCAGGGCTGTTTTCAGTATTAATTTTAGTTTTCTACAGTATTCCTTACTAAGTTTTATTTGCATTTGTTCATGTTTTAATCTTTATCTTTCATCAGTTCCCAAATATTTCCACACTCCCTCTTGCTCAAGTTCCTTTATATCACATTCCTGCTCCAGATTGATATTTTCTTGGTGCTGTAGCTTTCCTGCATTAAAGGTTGCTTTTGCACATTTATTAAGACCAAATGACACTTATATCATCTGCAAAAGTTTTGACCACTTGTAGTTGTGCTTTCAGTTTCTCATCTGACAAACTATACAGCTTTAAATCATCCACAAAAAGAAGATGAGCAGTCTTTACATTTTGATGTTTTGTGGGAGCCATACTGTAGCCATAATCTGTTAAGTCGACAGCTTAATGGGTTAAGGGCAAGACAAAAGAGCAGCAGTGACAGAGTCACCCTGGAATATCTCCCCTTTGAATTTTTACCCCTGGAATAATAATGTGTCATTTATCATGACTTAAATGCAAAGGGGTTTCCCACTGTTTCATCGTTGCTGTTATGCAATAGATCAGTGTAGGGTTTTTTATACATTTGTACACACACTTTTATTCATGAATTTGGGATACCGTCAAATGCTTTTTTGTAGTCTATCCATGCCATACTCAATTCTTCCCCTTTTTATAGTTCTCCATTATGACATTATTTAACAAATGATCCTTTGTTACATACAACTTTTTGTTACTGTTTTATTCTACTGCCATGATCAAGTTTTCTTGTAAATTAATATAAACTCTGTTGGCATCGATTCCTGTGTATAGTTTATACATCGTCATATGGCAAGTTATTGGTCTATACTTTTTAGGATGGTTTGCCGTTAAAGAGGAGTATTGTTTTTCCTGTTGTTAACCAGGTTGGTGTTGGTTTGGTGTGTGCATTTAAACAGTACTTACTCATGGCTAAATCTTCATGTAAAGGTATTAATACTTTTAGCTGGAAATTAGGTACTGCATCTGGGCCTGGGGTTTTCCAATTAGGAGCTATTCTTAATTTTGTTTCAATTTCTCTGGCCATTACTTTATCCCATTTAATATCCTGTACATTTGGGTTTCTTGTTCTTTAATTCTTCTGTCCATTCACCATCTTTGTTTTGTTCCACAGGATCTTCTAAGCTTTCTCTCCAAAATGTGTTGATTTCTTATTTTTTTGGTGGTGTTTCTATTCTTTTTGCCTTGTTTCCCAGTTCTCTATAAAACGTTTTTGGGTCATCAATAAATTGCTTATTTTGTACTTTTCCTTTACATTTATCTGAATATCTTCTACGTTTTTCTGCCTGTGCTGGTATCTTTAGTTTATTCTTTGCAATACAGTGTATGATAAAAGCAGCATGCAGAATTAGAACAGATCAGCATCTATCTCGTCCGTCTCTGAGCATTTTTTTGATCTTTTCCCTCTTCTGTATTCTTCCAACAGTGACACTTCTTGTCCTAAGTGCTTTACAGTTTTCTCTTCTGTATTCTTCCAACTGTGACACTTCGTGTCCTAAGTGCTTTACAGTTTTCTCTATTTGATGCTTCCATGATTTTTCCCTTCTTTTCCCTTACTGCCATGTGTTTTTGTGGGTTTTCTCATGGTATACAAGTTGGTAATTCCATATAAAACTCTTGTCACATGTAGCACATTTATGTAGCTTGTCACCAGTGTGGGTTTTCAAATGGTATCCAAGCAGAGACTTCCATATGAATGCTTTGTTACAGATTGCACATTTATATTCCTTTTCCCCAGTGTGGGTTTTTCATGGAATTTAAAGTAAGTCTTCCCTGAAAAGGTCTTCTTACATATTGTACATGTATAAGGTTTATCCACCATGTGAGCTTTTTCATGCAGTTTAAGGCTTTTCTTCCACGTAAAACTTTTAGCACATATTGAACATGTATATGGTTTCTCTCCAGTGTGTGTTTTTTCATGGGATACAAGACTGCTCTTCTGCAAAAAACTCTTGTCACATGCTGCACATTTATATGGCTTCTCTTTAATGTGAGTTTTTTCATGGGATCTGAGATTAGCCTTGATTGCAAAGCCCTTGTCACATTTTAGACATGTATATGGCCTTTCGCCACTGTGGGTTTTTTCATGGTATTTAAGCTGACACTTCCACATAAAACTCTTGTTGCATGTAACACATATATGTTGCTTCTCTCGGTTTACTTTCTCCAAGTATTTCTTTTCTCTTTTTTTAATTTCTCCAAGTCCTTTGGGTTTCTTCTGTCCAGTGTGAGTTTTCTCATGGGATGCAAGCTTGTTCTTCCCTACAAAAGTCTTCTCACATGTTGTACACTTATATAGCCTGTCACCAGTGTGGGTTTTCTCATGGTATATCAACAGACACTTCCACATAAAACTCTTGTCACATTTTGCACATTTATAAGGCCTTTCACCACTGTGGATCTTCTGATGGTATGCGAGTTTGTGCTTCCACACAAAGCACTTGTCACAGGTAGCACATTTATATTGCTTTTCCACAGTATGGGTTTTCTCATGGGATGCAAGGTGCCACTGCCACATAAAACTTCTGCCACATGTAGCACATTTAAATGGCCTATCACCAGTGTGGGTTTTCTCATGGTAGACAAGTTGGTACTTCCATATAAAACTCTTATCACATGTAGTACATTTATGTAGCCTTTCACCAGTGTGGGTTTTCAAATGGTATGTAAAATGAGACTTCCATATAAATGTTTTTTCACACATGGTACATTTATATTCCTTCTCCCCACTGTGGGTTTTTTCATGGAATTTAAGGTTATTCTTCCATGTAAAACTCCTCTCACATATTGCACATGTATATGGTTTCCCCTTAGCATGAGCTTTTTCATGTAGTGTAAGGCTCTTCTTCCACGTAAAACTTTTAGCACATATTGAACATGTATACGGTTTCTCTCCAGTGTGTGTTTTTTCATGGGATACAAGACTGCTCTTCTGTAAAAAACTCTTGTCACATGCTGCACATTTATACTGCTTCTCTTTAGTGTGAGTTTTTTCGTGGGATGCGAGAATGCCCTTCAGTGCAAAGCCCTTGTCGCATTTTAGACATTTATACGGCCTTTCTCCACTGTGGTTTTTTTCATGGAACTTAAGGTAATTCTTTCTTGTAAAACTCTTCTCACATATTGCACATGTATATGGTTTCCCCTTAATGTGAGCTTTCTCATGCAGTGCAAGGCTTTTCTTCCATGTAAAACTTTTAGCACACGTTGCACATGTATATGGTTTCTCTCCGGTGTGTGTTTTTTCATGGGATACAAGACTGCTCTTCTGTAAAAAACTTTTATCACATGCTGCACATTTATATGGCTTCTCTTTAATATGAGTTTTTTCATGGGATGTGAGATTATCCTTGCGTGTAAAGCCCTTGTCACATTTTAGACATTTATATGGCCTTTCTCCACTGTGGGTTTTTTCATGGTATGCAAGTTGATACTTCCACATAAAACTCTTGTTGCATGTAGCACATACATGGTGCTTCTCTTGGTTTAATTTCTCCAAATCTTGCTTCCCTTCAGTGTGAGTTTTCTCATAGGATGTCAGACTTTTTAATTTGTTCTCTTGAATAAAACTCTTGCCATTTTCCATGCACTTATCATGTGTATTTCCAGTTGGAATCAATAATTCTCTTGTAGAAACCATTTGAAAGGAAAAGTTTTTGGCGCATCCAGAATCAGGAAGCTCCCTCTGTAGCGACATCTGATATGGACTCTGACAACACTGCATACTCCTGCAGACTTAGGAGACAGTTAATAATCTGTTATTAGAATAGAACATCTATGGTACTAACCGTATACAGTGCAACATAAATAGTCACTAAGTGAACAATATACTTCATGTCTGACTTTAAAAGAATATATTCTGCCATCCCAATGATATATGGACAATAATTTCTACAGTCTTGTACAGCTCTGCATTTGCCTTAGATTTCCACAGCTCTAACTACTACATGTATGACAGTTTCTAATGCACTTACCTCCACTTCTAGAACTTCTAAGCACCCAACAAATGCCAGTACTTTGCTAACAGTATTTTCCATTTATGCTCTGCTATGTAATTAAGAACCATTTCATTATATCCTCACATTTTTTCACCTAAACATTACACTGAGCATGAAATAAATATTAACAGTTAAGTTTTCTCTGGAAACATCAGTTTCCTCCCACATTCCAAAATCATGTGGTAGGTTGTTTGAATCCTCTAAACTGGCAATAGGGGGTGTGTGAGGTACGGAAGTATGACTGTGGCACAGCTAGTCACCTGGGGTTGTAAACATTGGCTCTAGATGAAGGTGACTGTTAACGTTACACCTTACCCAACGTACAAAATGGGAGAAAAGATGCTGATGCATGAATGACTACATGGGAAGTACTGATGCATATAATG